>NW_020438879.1:542754-554411 GCF_000699045.2 Agrilus planipennis | reverse complement strand
AAATGCAGGGACATAGCGGTTGCGGCGGTACCGGCCGGGAGGCCGGTTTGTATTGTCTAATGACAAAAAAACTATGAATGTTGTATATAAAGACATTCTGTAGTATATTTAGTATGTTCAGGGGGTATCTTTTGAAGATTTCCCCTTCTCGATAATAATCTAAACAAAACAAAAATATACATGTTTAGTATTAGCATTGCACCCGTGCGAAGCTGGGGCGGTTCGTTAGTTTATTATAAAGGCTTGTTTGCAATTTTAATCAGGGGGGTACCTATATACCTTTTTAAAACACCTCTTGGTAATTTGAAATATATTCATCCCATACACTGGCAATTAGTAAAATTAACTCTCTGTTAGTACATAATATTACCTTTATGTAAATGAAATCTAACTTCATTCAAGTCGGATTTACTAAAATTTAAAAATGTAATACTTAATTCTTAAAAAAAACTTCATTGTGCTCCATTTCTAAATTTTTATCGGTAGATGCCGGTAAATGGATTCTCCTACCGACCCACACTGTGGAGCAATGTGGTGGGTAAGGTGCAAGACTCTCTTCGGCCTCCTTTAGTAATTGTGGGAATGGATGGGCTGCGATGGTTATGGAGAGGAAAAAAAGACGAACATGACGAAGACAGAAGAACAGTGAAGGACACTATCTAAGGACTATTTTTATAGTATCCCATGAAATCACATAAAAAGTTGGGTTAAAGCAGGCAGACCACGAATTAAGCCGATGACCTCTTGAATTCTAAGCCATCATCTAGAAAGACTAGCAAATCCTAAAAGGAATTGTCCATTTACGTAACGCAAGTTGAGGGGAGAGCAGTCTGGCGTTACGGCCCTGTAACATGGGGGAAGAATCGTTAATCAACGATTCAGCCACCGGAAAGTTAACAATATGTAGTCATCCAATGTTTCACAAAGTGACACCACATTTTAATTAAAAATTGTAATTATTTATTTAAAAGTGAACTGTTATTGGAAATTAAATATTTTTTCCTCTACGAATTCATGCCTAAAACTTTTACAATGCACGAAGTACATCACAAAATAAGGAGGGATGGGGAGATCAGACAATATGATACGATTCTGTGACGTGAGGAAAGCGAGGGTTAAAAATTTGATGAATTTTTCATTACGTAATGTAGTGTATAAACAGGCACAGTCAAAGGGTTTCGTGGAAAAATCGCTAAAGTTCCGTGAATTAATTTTGTCGTTAAATCGTTAAATTATTTTGGCTTTTCAATAATTCCATTGCAGTGTTATAAACAGGGGCGCAACAAGGGGGGTCCACGGGTGCCCGGTCACCCTCGATTGGTTTGGGCACCCACTTGATTTGGGTTGGGCACCCAGTCAATCCCAGTCGATTCAGATAATAACTCGGTTCAAACAGTTCAAGTTCGTAAATGAACAGCCGAAATGATCTTTTTTTTTTAGTCATTTATATATTATGATGAGAACTTTTTTTTTGGTGAGCACCCAGTCAAATTGCAACGTTGTTGCCGCCCTGGTTATAAATATTATTTTGCAATGATTTAATGAGAATAACCTTCATGCGGTTCAGAAGTCGGTCCCAGCACATATAGGGTGGATGTGATAGGGTGCAATGTCTTTCATTTGTTATCATTTAATATAGGATTCCATAAAATAAGAGCGATTTATTAAGCTTTCTGTAGCTTCAAAAGTTTAGGAGACACTTTTTTTTTTTTACTGATTATTAGGTATCCTAAGTTATTCTGCATAGTTTTATTTATTAAATTGCAGAAACCTGATTTTGTGATACGTGAATGCATAATCATCCAGAAACAAAATCAATACAGTTTTCCCAAAAAATTCAGACAGCTAAATTACCAATCAACATAATTAAGTAAATGGAGATTTGCTGTTGAAAAACAAAACTCTATACAAGACGAAAAGTCAGTATTAAAAATTACTCACAATTTACCTACTAATATAAAATACTTGCTTACTAATTTAATTAATTTAATTATTCAATTTTTAATTTTTAATTAAAAGGAGTCCAGTACTTATATATATTTTAAAAGATTTCCTTGTTTCAGGTTTCACAAAGATAGTCCGCGCTGGATTCTCAGTAGGAATTGAATATGCCTTGTGATTCGATTATTATTACACTGGGAGAAATGAAATAGTTGGATTTACTATGCTGTGTTAATTTTCCATTTAACATTTCATAGTTGAATCCTTTCATAGTAGAAAAAGACTCAACTAAGAGTCGTTAATGGGAAATTAACACAGCATAGTAAATACAACTGTTTTCATTTTTTGTCATTGTAGTTAAGCAAATCTGTCCAAATACAAGTATGTAAGTAGCTTTTAATTTTTTCCATAACAGAAAAATAAGCTCTTCCAGCAAAAGAGACGCATTCAGGTCGTACTGAACCAAAACTAATACCACAAATATCTCATTTTCTTCATTCAAACATGGGCGTCATCACGTGTAGCTTAATCATGTAAAAATATCCAGGGCTCACTAATTGTAAGACCTAACTATGGATTTTCGTACCTCGGAAATCATAATAATTTTTTTAGATAAATGTATGTCAAAAAGAAGAAGCAGATATAATCTCATAAGCTCAACTCACAGCCACCTGATAATCCTATACTCTAGAATTATTTCTAAATATAAATATTACAAAAAAGCCAAGATTATACGTAACATACTCAAAAATCCTGTTTTGTCCTGTGTTCCTTTTTTCTCTTTTTGAGTCCTTACAAAAATTTATCGTGAATATGGTGGGTATATGTTGAGTTTCAAAACTTTTGATGCGGCTAACTATGTTATTCACTTAGCAAAACTCAAATCGCTTGGATTTGTGGGCAATCTGCTGAATATGTGAAATACAAAAACTTTATTCTAGAAGAAATTAATATACCTTCGGGAGTTCCACATGAATCCCATTTAGACCCTCTATTATTTGTAAACTTTATGTGACACAGTCCCATCTGAGTCCAGTATTATTTGTAATCCTTATAAATGGCATAGTAGAATGTTTTACTGAATATTTGCTTACGGACTAAAAATTTTCAAGTGTATTAAATCTACTTATGAATCCATAGTAGAATAAAGATTCGGGCTATAGGGCCGTGGAACTATTCTGTCCAGACGTTTCGTCAGCTACTGCGGCTGACATCCTCAGTGGTAGTGCTGCGTTGCCAACGTAAACGTAGATTATATATCTCGAAGTCTCCACAGTGACTGTTTACCTGCACTACCACTGAGGATCTCAGCCGCAGTAGCTGACGAAACGTCTGGACAGAATAGTCCACTTAGAGCACGGCCCTTTATCCCGAATCTTCATTCTACCAAACAAATGTATCTTCATCAAGAGAAGCACATATCCGCTTACTAATGTTCCCCTTGAGTACATGATCACTATCAGAAATACAGTAGATGTATTTTTTTACGATAAGTTACTATTTGATTGTCCCACATCTACATTATCAATAAATCGTTGCAGCAACTAGGTTTCGTAAGAAAAAATTGTGAAGATTTTAGGTTTGTGCAGATTTTGGAGACACTATATCTGTTTCTAATGAAACCGACCCTTATGTTCGGTTTCATTATTTGGTGGCCATATTCCTTGAACAATACTACATAAGTGCAATGGGACAATATAATATAATTTTTTCAGAATTGTTGAGGCTCGCACCGAATCCTTTTTTAACTCATAAATATACTGCAAAAATCAAGTTTAGAATCTTATGCATATACCTGGCTCAACCCTTGCTATTTAAACTGTGCAATGGTACATTGTATCTTTTTGTTTGACAAATTTAATTTCACAGTTGAAAAACTGTAACAAAAAAGCTTATTGTTTATAGCAACCATTACAATACGTTGTAGACAATCCGCTTACAAAAAGAGATTGATATCACCGAAACTAGAAATTACAATCTTGTTTACTTTATTAAAGGTAACATCTTATAACAAATGCTGACTTACGATTGTATTTGTAACTAGATTTATTTAATTTGGACGTTTATCCGTAAAAAAAGAAATTAATTAAGGAAATCAAATGTGCTCCATTGACAATACACCGACATGCGTAATAATGTTGCTAAACAGATACAGTCGCTATTAGCCGAAAAGTTTAAACTTATATCTTAAACAAAAGCATTGACAAAATTCAAAAGTATGTTCTTTTGACCATCAATGAAATAAAATAAATGTGGAATCAGAACACAATTCGAATTATCCCCATAATAATTTCATCAATAGTGGCTATACGTAAAACATTACATGCTATCCTTACCAAGTTGCTGCATAAAGTTACGTACATCATCAAAAATTAATAATTCTTGATACGTGCGGAATAGTATGCAAATTTCTTAACACTTCTGTCATATCCCCCTTTCCAGAGATAACACAATAGGTTATATTAGAAGCGGACTTTTTAATAATCACCGATTATATTGTAGGGCAAGAAGTACTGCTAGTTCTACGAAAAATTCAATAATACCCATTGGTTTCCATATCGTATCCCAAAAGATGTGAGTGAGATTGTTTGGATCAGCCGGTCTTCAGTAAAAACTGAGAAGACCGGAGGATGTAATAATATAAGAACAAAAGCTTTCACGGCCGGAATCCATAGTAGAATGAATATAAGTCAGCTACTGCGTAGATTATTCACATTGTCAACGCAGCACTACCACTGAGGATGTCAGGCGCAGTAGCTGACGAAACGTCTGGACAAAATAGTTCACTTAGACCAGGGCCCTATTCGCTATGTGCACGTTGACGCCAGCGCCTGAAGTGTCGGTTTTAGAAACTTTACAGTGAATAAATCCAATTACTTCAGAAATTATACACGCTCAAAAGAAATAATTATTGAATACAATTTATTAAGTTTTATCCTGCTACCATGTTAGAAAGCATGAACTTTTTGTACAATTGTACCACATATATAACTCGAAGGACCATAGAAACGCCGAGTTGTAAATATAACGAATTTATTGTACAACTTACAACTACGACTTATTCTAATTTATTATAAATATTGATTTTTATTAATGTATTATGAAAATAACTAAAGTTTAGTTACTCTCAGCGAGTCTACAAAAGAACTGATCTATTAAACTTAAAATTTTGTACACTAGATTCCGAAATCGACAAATTATCCCTCCCAATAATGAGGTTATTGACAGTAATATCAATGCACAATACACTAACCATGGGATAAACCCTCATTTGTGCTTCTGCGAATTTGCCTACGTGACCGTAGATTTCGGAAATATACTTAAGTCCAATAACAATAAGCTTTACACTAATGGTATAATAAAATATGAAAATGTTTATGCCATAAAGTCCCTGCGTCGGCATATCACAAATAAGGTTCCTTAACAATTATCATGTGTATGTAACCCACTAAACGCCAAGAAGTGCCAAAAGATCTATGGTGGGTTGCTTGTACTGAACTATTAACTAAGAAGGCCACAGTCTCTAGAATCTACATTTTGGAATCCTTCTAGAACAAGTCCAATCCCTATGAATAGTTTCCGTGAAATAGGAAGTGCAGTTCAGTTCTAGTTACTAGATGACAGAAAGAGAAATCAGAGGGGTAAAAAAGCGTTAAAGTGTGCGAAATAGTATTGAACGAGTGATTAGTTAATAATACTGGTGTTAATTAAAAGGTGTTCTATTGCGCGACATAGAAATTTTACAACGGCCTTCTATCTCCGCCAGGAGCCCGTGTTTTTGTGGTGACTTATTCTTCCAGAATTCCGGTACTTCCAAAGACTACTGTAATTATTGCAGTCTCGGGCAGAATGACCAGTTCTTCCACTTTCCCAACATTTTGGGTTTCTTTTTCCCGTACCTCTAGCAGTGATTTCTTAATAACGACTACGTATTCGTTTATGGGGCGCACCCTCATCAAGCCTCTTAAAACTGCACGAAGCTAATTCAATGTTCATTTAAGGATCCATAAGTCACCACAATGTTAGAATAGTTAGGGGCATCCAACACTATTCTTCAATCCAATGTAGTAAAGGAATAGCGAATTCGTCCCTTCGCTGAACTTGATTACAACAATCGGAGAGACTTTAACAATGCATGGTGATTGTAACGTAGAATTTATAATTGGAAATACAATCTTATATATTTGAGTATTGGTGGCCGATATAGTTGATAATGTCATTATTGCCAAGTTACTTCGAGAGCATTATTAGTCAGGCGTATGTGCATAAGGACTGGAGCAACATAGACTTTTAGAATAGCCAATTTGAAAAAATTCGAGGAAAAGATCTACAAAGTCAGAGACTTTTAAGTATTTGAACCAGTATTTCAAATTTATCACTACGGTTGGGAAGAAGAACCTGAAACGTAACTGACATTTGTTCCTAAAGCTTTAACTAACTTGGTGGACGAGTAACCACTTCGGCAAGGAGCAAGAATCATGTGAAACGAATACAATAGCTGAGCCGTTATTATTGGATGAAGACGTCGGTAGTACCAACTTAACAACAACCCAAAAGAGTTCCCTGGGAGAACCAAGAGGAAGTGAATAATCTTATAAAGGGCATGCATAATCCTTCTGAAAGATCTTGGGCTTCCCCTATAATGCTGGTATGTAGGAAAGATAGTCTACGAGATTTTGTGTTGGATACATAAAAATGAATGATGTAACACAGTAAGACAAGTACTGGTTATTACCCCGAATAAACGACACACTAGATGGTTTATTTGGAGCTCTAGATTAGAAAATTAGCAGGTTGAAGTAATTACTTAAACGACATCATTATTTCAGGGAAAAGTCTTAAAGAAATTGGTAGTCGCAAAAATGAAGCGAAGTTTCAAGAAATGCATTCTGTTTAAGAGAAAAGTAAAGTATTGGGGGCATAACACCAAAATAGCGATGCGAACTTAGAAGTCTTCTGGGACGATATAGCCCAACTACTAGAGATAGACTTACAGAAGAAGGAGTTTAATTCAAATGGGTACCCGAATGCCAGGAAGTATTTGAAAATTTGAAGATTACACTCTCTGGATCCCTAACCGTGACATACCCACAGTTCAGCGAATCCTTTATTGTTGATTCCGACACTAATAATGTGGAACTTCGTGATGTGTTATCACAAGTTCAAAATAGAAATAAAAAGTAATATACTCTCAAAACACGAACAAAACTACTGTGTCACCCGTAGGGAGCTACCGGCTGCGGTTAAAGCTCTCGGAATATTTCTATAAGTATCTGTATGGTCGAAAGTTCCTTTTAAAAACGGATCACGCCTCACTAAAGTTGTTACTACAATTCAAGAATCCAGAAGGACAAATTGCACGAAGGCTACCAAATCGATATCAAGGATTACCCAGGAAACAACTCTTAGAAGCAATCCACGGCGAAGACTCTAGGGAAGGTACGCGAGCGATTGTATTGGCCACAAGTAGAAGAGATGTGGAACACTGGCGCAAGAAATGCCCAACATACATCTCCAGGGAGGGATCAGAGGTAAGAAGTAGTGGACGAATGAAGCGGTACAACGTGGGAATGCTTTTGAGAGAATCGCACTCCATGTAGTAGACCATTCCTAATGACAGACTTCGGTAACCGATTCATCTTGGCATTTTGGTCATCATGTATTACTTTAACATGGGCCCAAAGCATGCAAGACACCAAAACGCCGTTACTGTAAACCTTGACAATAGCTGGATTAGCCGCTATGGAATACCAATGGAACTGTATTCTGATAAAGGCAGGAGCTAATGGACACAAACAAACGGAGTCTACACAGGCCCGCCGCTAACCGCCTGAGCGCCCGCGTGCAATAAAAGTTATGCCGCCCAAATTTCCTGGGGAAAAAATCGGAAAAAAGCAACGGAAAAATTTGTACAATGATGTTAATTTGCCGCCCTATTGAAGGTGTCGCCCGCGTGCAACGCACGCCTTGCACGCCCGCTCACGGCGGGCCTGAGTCTAAACCATTACATCAACAGTTTAATAGGATAGGAAACCAATTTAAGAAAAGTGATTTAGAAGAATATCGGCTAGTTTTTTATTTGGGAAAAAACTCACGCTGCCAGCGGACATGATATTTAGTCGTTCTACAAGAATTCAAGGGGACAAAGTGTGGCTATGCAATCCATCAATATGAAAGAGACGTTGCTTGAAACTATAAGAAGCTTGAGATGGTCCATCTACCATTACTCGACGCATCAACGACGTTGTGTATCGAATTTTGGGACCAAAAAGATGGTGACAGGTTTCCAAATAGGGAACAGAATAATTCTTTATTATTATGATCACCAGAAAAACAAGTCATTATCTTTAATGATCTATTAAATTTTTTTATTAACAAAAGGGTAATAATTACCTGGAACTTAATAGACAAAACATATTCTCATGTAATGCCGGACTTGATAGTGTTCCCATACTTTTCGAAAGCGCGACCCCTTTCAACTGTACTTATATGAAAACCGAGATTAATATTGTAAATTATATCCAAGTGAAAATATCTAATCGTAAATAGTTTAAATCTTTTCATTCTACTTCAGTATCAGGGTATTATTAACATTTTTAATGTGTGTATTTTTATTTTTTCATAGTGGCTATACCAAATTCTCCTTTATTTTACTTTAAACTTATTATAGACGTAGTTTCCCTCTACAAATAATGAAAAACAATAAATCATCATATGGTTGTCAATCCGAGGACTTGTTAGACACATACCTTTCAGTCTCGTATCTTCAACCAATCTTCGCATTTCCTTAAAACCAGAACGTCCCACACCTTCACCTATTTACTAGCAGTAATCTATTTTAAATTTATCTCTGTTCCTGTTTGCTCCTATTCCTGCTTCTAATATATTTCTAACTAGTCTTTCCTGTCTCAGAAGTGTAGGACTCCTATTCCTAATTGATTTCCATATTGTCCTTTGTTCTCCTACTTATTCTAGTACCTCCTCATTTCCAGCTTTTTCTGTTTACGATATTTTCATCATTCGGTTGCAATTCCACATTTCAAACGCTTCTAGCCATTTCCTGTTCGCCGCGCCCATCGTTCACGGTCCGCACCTTCACATGCTACAGAATTGCGCTCCAAATGTGTATTAATAAAAAAAGAAGAAGAAAATAATTCACTTTTCCTTGTTTTATAATGTTTTATTTCAAATAATACATTTTGTATTTAACATAAAGCATCAACACCATTCGATCACATTAAAATAAATATTCCGCATGTGAGATTACAGTAACGTTGCCAATTAAAATTCTTATTAAAATACTGGACGCGCGACTGAAAAACATTACGAAAGCAAAGGTGTCGAAGACGAACCCGTTAAATTACAGCATTGTTTTCGTTCGAGGAAGAGTTTCGTCGCAGATCCGGCTCAATAACGTCAATAACAATAAAATGCTCACGTTCTAGGAACTGCTAGGCTCTGACCGGCTAAGAAACGTGGGAATAACCCTTCATTTCATCAAATTATTAATATTCCAAATAAGCAACGTGTTGTTGATAAACTGACTGTATTCATGTCGCGTGACCCCCATCGTTACCTCTACTCCAACTTACTTGAGTCTACGTACAGCTCATGTGTACGTTATGTACCCATATAAATTTATTTACTTAGAATGCAGTAAGTTTTTATACACCAGTGGCGTAGCATTGTACCCAGTTACAAAAAGTGCCAAATAGTGGTTTAAATCACTACATAGTATAAAACAAAGTCGCTTTCCCGCTGTCTGTCCCTATGTATGCTTAAATCTTTAAAACTACGCAACGGATTTTGATGCGGTTTTTTTTAAAAGATAGATTGACTCAAGAGGAAGGTTTATGTGTATAATACATGCATAATATATTAGGGAAACACTGATAATTTTAGAGGTTTCGAATGTGATGTCGTAAATAAACACATTTTTTGCGCTTACATTGCANTCCAGTCGATTCAGATAATAACTCGGTTCAAACAGTTCAAGTTCGTAAATGAACAGCCGAAATGATCTTTTTTTTTTAGTCATTTATATATTATGATGAGAACTTTTTTTTTGGTGAGCACCCAGTCAAATTGCAACGTTGTTGCCGCCCTGGTTATAAATATTATTTTGCAATGATTTAATGAGAATAACCTTCATGCGGTTCAGAAGTCGGTCCCAGCACATATAGGGTGGATGTGATAGGGTGCAATGTCTTTCATTTGTTATCATTTAATATAGGATTCCATAAAATAAGAGCGATTTATTAAGCTTTCTGTAGCTTCAAAAGTTTAGGAGACACTTTTTTTTTTTTACTGATTATTAGGTATCCTAAGTTATTCTGCATAGTTTTATTTATTAAATTGCAGAAACCTGATTTTGTGATACGTGAATGCATAATCATCCAGAAACAAAATCAATACAGTTTTCCCAAAAAATTCAGACAGCTAAATTACCAATCAACATAATTAAGTAAATGGAGATTTGCTGTTGAAAAACAAAACTCTATACAAGACGAAAAGTCAGTATTAAAAATTACTCACAATTTACCTACTAATATAAAATACTTGCTTACTAATTTAATTAATTTAATTATTCAATTTTTAATTTTTAATTAAAAGGAGTCCAGTACTTATATATATTTTAAAAGATTTCCTTGTTTCAGGTTTCACAAAGATAGTCCGCGCTGGATTCTCAGTAGGAATTGAATATGCCTTGTGATTCGATTATTATTACACTGGGAGAAATGAAATAGTTGGATTTACTATGCTGTGTTAATTTTCCATTTAACATTTCATAGTTGAATCCTTTCATAGTAGAAAAAGACTCAACTAAGAGTCGTTAATGGGAAATTAACACAGCATAGTAAATACAACTGTTTTCATTTTTTGTCATTGTAGTTAAGCAAATCTGTCCAAATACAAGTATGTAAGTAGCTTTTAATTTTTTCCATAACAGAAAAATAAGCTCTTCCAGCAAAAGAGACGCATTCAGGTCGTACTGAACCAAAACTAATACCACAAATATCTCATTTTCTTCATTCAAACATGGGCGTCATCACGTGTAGCTTAATCATGTAAAAATATCCAGGGCTCACTAATTGTAAGACCTAACTATGGATTTTCGTACCTCGGAAATCATAATAATTTTTTTAGATAAATGTATGTCAAAAAGAAGAAGCAGATATAATCTCATAAGCTCAACTCACAGCCACCTGATAATCCTATACTCTAGAATTATTTCTAAATATAAATATTACAAAAAAGCCAAGATTATACGTAACATACTCAAAAATCCTGTTTTGTCCTGTGTTCCTTTTTTCTCTTTTTGAGTCCTTACAAAAATTTATCGTGAATATGGTGGGTATATGTTGAGTTTCAAAACTTTTGATGCGGCTAACTATGTTATTCACTTAGCAAAACTCAAATCGCTTGGATTTGTGGGCAATCTGCTGAATATGTGAAATACAAAAACTTTATTCTAGAAGAAATTAATATACCTTCGGGAGTTCCACATGAATCCCATTTAGACCCTCTATTATTTGTAAACTTTATGTGACACAGTCCCATCTGAGTCCAGTATTATTTGTAATCCTTATAAATGGCATAGTAGAATGTTTTACTGAATATTTGCTTACGGACTAAAAATTTTCAAGTGTATTAAATCTACTTATGAATCCATAGTAGAATAAAGATTCGGGCTATAGGGCCGTGGAACAGTTCTA
>NW_020438879.1:526681-537124 GCF_000699045.2 Agrilus planipennis | reverse complement strand
AAATATAATTTTTAAATATACATAGTTCTCTATTGAGCTATAAAAAATTAGACATTGATAAAATGAATAAATTTTCGTATGAATGTTAGACTAATTAGAAATTAGATTGACGAATAATTTTCTAATCTTATATTATCATAACCTTATTTACATTTAATCAGAATTAACTTGCCTTTAATTCTACTTTATAAGGTGATAAAGTAACTGAAGTTTGCCTGATAACACTGCACCTAATCAAAATGGTCACAACCATCTAATTCTTCAATTCTCATGACATGAAGAACGGCCAAAGCTTTATCTTTCAGAATTGTTTGAGGATTAAATTTAATAGAATAAGTTATCTTCAAAAAACCTAGTTCGAATAATTTTATTCATTATTATTATTATTATATAACCACTCCTCCTTGACTAGTTTAAATATTATGATATTTTTCCAACAAAACTATTTTATTTTAAATGTATTTAATTTAGCTTAAACGTATTTTTCTCACTGAGAAGTTTGAAAATTGGCCACAGACAGCGCCACAGTCACTTTTGCACATAGCGAATAGCCGGAATATTCATTCTACGACATAATAGTGTCGTTAAATTGATAATTGACTATTTTTTATTATCGTGAGTTTAAAAATTCATTCCACGCTACTGATTTTCTAATGTGTATTTGAATGTATCCGCGAACGTATGTACTGTGTAAATAAGTTTAACTCCACGGAGTCTAGAATGCTAAATGATATTTGCGACTTGCAAGAACGTTTGTATGTAATAACAAACAAACGTGGATACAGACAGACAACCAGGTACAACATAATATGTATGTATGTTACGTGTGTCAAGTGGTTGCAAAGAGAATTGCTAGTTTCATTTTTCAGAAGTCGACTACATTTCGGAATGTCTTTTGTTCGAGGTTTTCGGCCTTTAAAGGCCTTTGCCGGGACATGATGCGGGTGTTGATTTTTTTTTGTAAGTAGGTACCGCATTTGCCGCTACCTATTCATTGAATTGAAAGGTGCGTATCGGTTACAGGATATGCCAATTATCCTGATAGAAGACTATTATTATTATTATCATCGTCATTGGTAGGTATTGCGTATTTAACTTCACTCGATTGGCGTTTACATAGGCTGTAAAGCAAATAAGAAAGCAGTAGATAAAAACAAATCAAAAAACTCTTCAATTGCGTAAATGACAAGCATAAGCAATCGTTAACTTTAGATAATTACTTGTCTAAGATTTGTTTCTTAATTTCAATTACATTGTACAGTAGGGCGGGCCGAAAATACAAATTTCTTTAATTATCAAAAATATTGTTCATTATACTAAAAGAAGAAGCTGTGTCAAGGGAAAAAAATTTGAGTCGATATCTTAGGCTCCTTAAACTGGGTCAACGTTCAAAACGTTTAAAAAAATTGGACTCAATTTGATTGGAAATTCCATTCTCTACGGAAAAACTCCTTATAGCAAATTATGTATGATTATTTATTAATTTCTGAGATAATTGCAGTTTTAGTAAAAAGATTGTTATTTTTCTTCATATCCATACTTTTTATGGTTGCACAATAATCGATGAGTCATTCATTTTGTAGGAATTTCAATTTTCTTCAAAAAAGGTCCTCATAGTAAATTATGAACCATCCTTAATTTGTAAGATAATTGCAGTTCTAGTGAAAAATTTGACATTTTTCTTCATATCCTTACTTTTCATGGATGAAAAATAATAGATTTATTTTGTAGAAAATTTAATTTGATACTATTTTTTTTAAACAAACTAATGGTTATTATAATAATTACAATAATACTTAAGAGTTTATGTACCAGTATAGTTTCAAATCAAATCAAAGAACTCGATCGATCAATGTGCAAGGCATTTGTTTGAATTGCTAAACAGATCACGATATATGCCTAAGAAAGAAACTGCAAGTATCTTAGAAATTATGAATCGTATTTGATTCACTATAAGGACCTTTTTGAAGAAAACTCAAATTTCCACAAAATGAATGATTTATCGGTTATTTTTCATCCACGAAAATTATGGATATGAAGGAAAATGTCAAATTTTTCACTAAAACTGTAATTATCTCAGAAATTAGTAATTGTACATAATCAAATTGAGTTCCGCAAAAGCTTTTTAAACGGCTTGAACTTTGACTCAATTCTTCTTTTAGTATAATGAACAATATTTCTAGTACTAATTAAAGAAATTAATTTTCAGATTTTCGGCCTATCCTATTATACAGTATTTTAGAGAATCTCGTTTACTAAAATTGGAGATTTTGTTCTCTTTGAGGTCACCAAATCTTCGACGTGAGTTCGATTACGTAGAACACAAGAAAAAGAGGGAAGTTTTTAAATAAGAATTAATGATAGGTACTTGCAATACAGAAGATGACATTTTGAACACCTCCCTAGAAATAAAATTGTGTTTGGAGCATTGCATTACATTACATTACATTACATTACATTACATTACATTACATTTTTTCTGGTTTATATTACACATCAAGCTGAATTTTTGAAATTATGTTCTTAAATTTTTATATCATAAAAGTTCTTATCACGAGATACTTCTAAAAAGAACATGTTTACAAAAAATAAACTTTCAGTTACGCTCTATATTGGTGGGAAAGTGTCACCCCCTTTCCCTCGGGAATTAGATTTGTAACAGAGCGGCCTCATTTACATTTAGATTTCTACTTGTCGTTATGACCTTTAGAATATGCCACTGCTTACAATGTCTAGGTTATTTTATTTGGAAAAAACCACATCGTCATTTCGCTTTGGATATAGGTCCTTCCCAAGGTAGGTTTTAGTAATCTCTAAAAAAGTTTAAAACTATATATAGTAAAACGGAATATTTATTCTCTCTTAAAAATAATAAGCACGATGAATGCTTTTTCCTGATTTATGTTCATTATATTCCTTGCAAATATATCTATCATCGTTATCTTAGTTATGACCAAGTCGATTTCAGATCGAAGGAATGGATCTGCAAGTGTGTATTGTAGTAGGATAAGAGCACAGGAAAAGCTCATAAAATGTTCTTTCGGTTTCGAATGTTCTGGAAACAGTTTTTGTTGCTGAACTAGAAGCTGTAATATCAGAACAAAATATAACTTAAAGATAAAGGTATATACTGCTACTGTAATGTTTATTTAAATCGGACAAGATGGGCAATTACCATTGGACCACCTTAAGAACCTACATGAAAACGTCAATTTCTTTATGCGATTTAATGAAAACTAAAGCTCACCTTTCCTAAATGTTCGTACTGTTCGAACTCAAGATTCACTTACATTGGAATATTTTCAACTTGGACATTAGAACAGCAATACAACAAATAAAAACAATTTGCAAGCTAACTATCTACCAACTATATAGTCAACTAGACTTATCGAAAATGCCTTGATCACCAGCACAGGTTAAAAGGAGGATATAAAACGTACGTGAAAGCAAAGAAAGAAACCAAAAATAAAAAACGAAACAACTGAAAGTCATCATTATAGCACAATTGCACTGAATTCGATTTAAAGTTATCAAAATCAGTAAGTCGGTATGACGCTTTGAAAAACACACCTTTCAGTATGACAATTCAAAAACGAGCTTAAAATATAAAACAAATGAAGTTCTCAAATGTTTATAAGTCCATAAGTGCAATTTAAAGCCTCTAAGGAGTATTACTCTTCTTTCAGTTACTTTAGGACAGTTTTCAAATAACTGTTGATATTTTCAGATAGACGTGGTTAAATAAATACAGGGTGTAACAGAAATAAACGCGATACTTGCAGGAGGATGGTAGGACACCATAAAACAAGAAAATAAGTAAACGTTTTACATGATACCGTATGATACTTATGTACAGCATAGTGTAAAGATTCTATACAGTAGATTCATTTCTTTGATCTGCCTAAAATACCGACATTTTTTGCAGGTCATCAAAAATTAACTTTATGTGTGCTGAACTGTCATATACGAGATCTGTACAAATGTTTTACCGAAAAGGTTAGAAGCGTTCGAAATGTGGTGTTACAGACGAATGATGAGGATACCATGGATAGAGAAGGTTAGAAATGAAGAGGTATTAGAAAGAATAGGACAGAGGACTCTATGGAAGTAAAAAAAAAAAAATAAGCGAGATAGGTTGGTAGGACACCTTCTCAGGTATGAAGGTCTAGTTAGAGACATATTAGAGGCAGAAACGGAAGGGATTGAGGTAGACCTAGATTAGGTTACTGTCCGCAAATAGTTAAGGATGTGGGATGTCCAGTTTTAGGGAAATGCGAAGATTAGCTAAGGATAAGGAAGAGTGGATGTGCGTCTCCAAGCAGTATTAGGACTGACGACATTATTATGATGACGAAGTGGGATGATAACCCTATTACGAAACTCAAGACGTCTTTCAATTCATTATATGAAATTAACATGTACGACGGTGTGGCCGACCCTTGGCCCATGCAAAAATGAGCTGGGCTCCGTCCCTACATTTGCAATTCGTATTGCGCACACATACAACATTTTTTTGTAATGGTCACATTAAAGTGCCGGTTAATTTTCATACGAACATGCAGAACGGGCGGGACTTCTAAAAGCCGAATCCCGCACATTATTACGCAGTTACTATTCGGAATACGAAATGAAATAATCGCGTATTGACAACGATCAACAACGATATTTGCGAATAGGTATTATGCGCGCGTACGCATGTAAAGAGGTTGAAGAAGGTGCGGTAGGAAGTCGTAATATACAACATGACGTGTAAGCAAGCACTTAAATGCTGCACACAAGAGCACGCAGCTATTATGTTGTATATCTCATGTCGAACATACCAGCGATCAATCGTCGTCAGGGAATATTTCCACGTTCGTAAGGACAGCCGGGCTGCAAGGACGCATACTAACTACAGAAAACGCACCGGCTTGTTTGCCCCACGTATCCTTATTTGTTATTTGTTTAAAATTAATTACACAACGCACTCGGCCAGTTACACCGGACCTGACGGCCGGCCGTTCGGATTCGATTCGGCATCTATCATAACTTTTTACCGTTGTTTCTTTGTAAACAAGCACGCCATGTTTTTTTAATGCGACGACAACGTGTATAGCGGAAAAGGACTTTAAATTTTTGTTGTAAACACGTGTCCGTCCGTGTTAATCAATCAATCGGTGTGATGGGAAAGCAAATTGGTATGTTGTTTTGTGGGAAGGTACGCAAGGAACAGCACGGATTGCCTATACGCACCCACCCTAACTAACATTCTGAGTGTTGTTCAATTTGCTTTTACGCTTATACGAATGAATTAACCTCAAAAGTTGCCACATTAAAACAATCACAATCGCGGGTGGACTGAGTTCGATTCCCAACCCATGCAATTCCTTTTTCAAGAACCCCAATATCTTTCAAATGATGCATCGCTCGACTGCATTTAAGATAGCAGTTATCCGACATCACTTCACCTGTAGTATACGTGGTTAACATTCAGTACCGCTTACTCGACTTCTTTTAAATTTTTTTAATGTAATCGTCAGAATACGCTGTCAAAATTTCATTCAAATTGACCCAATAGTTTCAACTGTGCGTAGATCATCATTCAGTCAATTAATTAGTCAGTTATCAGTGAAGACTAGGCCCTTTCTTTATACAAATGCTTGTACTTATTATAGGTACTTTATTATATGAAAAATACATTCAACTAAAAAATATAATACTCAAACATATAAAATAGATACATTTGTATGTTGATGAGGGTAAATAAACCCGTGCGCAACCATGGAGTCATCGTCAGTACTAAAACTGGTCAGATATGCACTCCACTCTTTCCTATCCTGAGCTAATCTTCTTATTTCCCTAAAACTAGAACATCCGACATCCTGCGCTGTCCTGTGCTTTATATCCCTACTACTCCTTCCGTCCTGACTTATCTGACTTCCTAAATACCTAAAATCGGCCACTTCTAATTTTTCGTCTCCTATGTTTATATTCGCTCTTTCCCTACTTTCTCTTTTCTTGCATACCGATATTTTTACTTTTATTTCTTTTTATACAGTACTGTTTTGTAAATACCGCTTCCATTTTATTTAAAGCTATCTCTAACTCTACTTCATGGATGCTAATACTACTATATCATCTGCAAATCTAAGCATACTAATCTTTTGCCCCTCTATATCTATCCCTACAGTTGTAATGTCTTTAATGATGTTAATCGCGTCTTCGATGTATAGATTAACAATTAGCGGTAACAGTGTGCATCCCTGTTTGATTCCCTTCCTAATATTAACTTCTATATGTTGCAGCCCCAGCTCTATAACTGCCTGTTGCTTTTTATACAAACTAAGTATCACTCTTCTGTCTTTGTAATTCATCTAAATAATAATAATAATATAGCTAAAGCTAGACTAAAAAAATCCAGAAACTCAACCAAATCTTAACAAAACCAAGCGAAAAGAAAATAATAAACAACTTGCATTACTCAGAAAATAAAATTACAAAAATACATCATATAAAATAAAAAAAAACATTCAAAAAAGACATTCGCCTCTGTTATTATTATTTCTAGTCTTCTTGTTTAATTTTTATTTCTTATCCACTCTAATTTTGGTTTTAATACATTTTATATATATATATATACGCGATGTCGGCACCTTAAAAATATTTAATGGCAATCTTATTTTACATTAACACTCAATTTATTTCAATGATGTTATTAGACGTTACCGCGGAATCGATCCATAATTTTATTTACATTTTAACTGTTCCAAGTTTGTTCGCAAGGGAACTTAAGGACTAATTGAATCATATTAATACATACATACACAGAATATTCTCAAGACTTCCTATTTTAGAAACACAAAAATATTAATTATGCAAAAGTTTCCTGATACGTAATGATGTGATTTTAACACTAAGTATTTTACCACAACTTTACATACAAGGAGTTATCGGAATTCACGATCAGAAGATCTTGGGTTACATAACGGAAAATTATCTTCTTTTTTCCGCGGAAGGTCGTTATTTCCGCTCTTCTTTGGATAACATTCTAGGATATCAAATGTAAACGTGCATACAGTTGGCCGTGTGTCATACAGACATCACACGAGTAGTTATTAATAATTACTTACGTTGGTAGGAAGAACGGTTTTATACCGTAAGAGAAAATTATATTAACCATCTACACGTGATAATATTGCATTATAATTCACAAACACTTATGTCGAAATGTTGCATGTCTATGCCAAAATGTAATTATAAAGGTATTAAACCCAATAACCTCTGAAAAACATAATAAGTAGTCGTAATGCGTAATGATGAACCAGCATTTTTCTTAATTTCCAAACTTTCATTTAAAATTGTTTTTTTTTGTGAATTTTGGTTATGAATCTCAGCAAAGTATTTATGCAAAAACTGTTATGAACTGAATTCGATAATCATTAAAAAATTATAACATTTCAATTTAAAAATCAAAGCCGGATGGGACAGTTTTTGAAATACAAACTTGGAAATACTGTCAAAAAATGTGTATAATTCGAAAGTGTTAATAATAGATAAGTAAAACACTTTTCTCTAAAACCTTTTTTTGGTACCCAAGATAAAAATATTCAGTCTCTCAGTCTCTGAAAGCGAGACTTGAGTCTCCGTCTCTCACCGAGTCTCTCTAGTGTCGCTGAGAGAGACTGTCAAAAAACTGTTTAGCGTCTCTGAACGAGAGACTCGAGTCGCTCATAGAGAAATCCTCATTTCGTATCCAAACTCTGAACGAGAGACTCGAATCTCTGAACGAGAGACTCGAATCTCTCAATAAGTGGTGTCTCGATAGACATGGTTAAAACACAGATCCCAGTCTTTCTACGAGAGACTCGAATCTCTGAACGAGAGACTCGAATCTCTCAATAAGTGGTGTCTCGATAGACATGGTTAAAATTTTCAACATGTTTCAGAGATCCCAGTCTTTCTACAAGAGATTCGAGTCTCTAAATTTTTCACTTTTATCCATTCAGTCTCTCTGTAAGAGACTCGAATCTCTGAATTAACAATTTTATCTTTCGAGTCACTCATACGGAGACTGTGAGAGATCCATAAAAACACCTAGGCAATAACTGAGAGACTGTGAGAGACGCTCTCAGAGACGCTGAAAGACTCTGAGAGTCTGAAGACTGAAAAATTTTGTCTAGGGCTAGTTTTCTGGAAATGCAAGATTGGCTAGGCCCTAGGCGCTAGGGCTAGGAAGGCGATGTGTTCGTGCATCCAACCACTCTTAGGACTAAACTGATGACGTTATGATAATGTTATGTTATATCAGCAGTTCCTTTAAAGCATGTGTTCCCAATATTTTTTTAAATCACCGTCCCTGTTAAAGGATGACGAGAGAGGGGAGAGAGGGAGCTAAAAAGTAACATCTAATAAAAATTTATCGGTTACCATAAAAATAATAAATTAATTTCTTAAGTAGATAGCTACCCCATGGCCGCCCCTAATGACTGTCCCATTGTGCCTCATTCACCTCTGGGTATTTCAAATGTTCGACAAAAGCGCCTACGGCCTTACGAATGCATCTACCTTATCAAACATTTGAACTCAGTTAGCTGCTGATATCATTAGATGGCGGTATACTGCTCATAACTAGATATTATGTATATCAATTTGCTTAAGTACATGAAGCATATAGTATTTGGTTTGGTGATTTATCAATATTGTGGATATCTGATAAATTTATGATTAAGAATTCATTATCCTTTATTAAAGTGATTACACTATTTCAGTTTTTAATTGAATTTTGATTAATTGAGCACCTGTTTTGATTAATAGTGTCGTGACATGAATACTTACTACAAACATGAGGTACATATATATTTAACCAATTAAATGAAAATCATAGATGCACCTGTCTTACTCAATCTTATGAGAACATACGGCAGTGACGTTATTGTCAAGTTAAAATCTCATGAACCTCACATTCGCTACAGATGGACCTTATTTTAATAACATTATACATTACGAAAACATAGACTTCAGTAGGACCAACGTTTTTAATACAAGGTAGAAATGTAAGTATGTAGAAATCAATGAGTGGGTGTTATTGCACAATCCAAACCCAAGATTCATGAGATTCTGAGCTACCTTCACATTTCAATGAATTCTTCAATTTCTCAAAAGTAACAACTCTGTAAATTCGATTCCCATTTCTAGTTCAAATAGAGCCGGAAGTTATGAATTTTTGAAAAACAAAAAATCGCCAAATTCTCAAATTTTCTTCTATTCTTCTATTTCCCAAAATATTGAAAAAAAAATCCTCGAACATGATTCTCTTTTTTTTTTTCAATATAAAACCAGTAAATAAAATTTCAGCCGAATCGAAAATGTATCAATCAATTTTGTCCAAATCTGTCCGATTTGTAAAAGAATGTCCCATATAATAGGGTACACACAATATGTACTATTATTTCCATGCATAGGTATAACAAAGCAAAAGGTAATGGTTGATTAATGATACCTAATAAATCACCCTAATCCGAACAACATTGGTTGCCTATCTTAATTTTTATGGGTCATGCAGTTGCCTTAAAAAAAATTAAAATATGTCTGTTTAACATTTAACAAAAATCGAGCTTCTTACTTTTCTTAAGAATACCCTAAAGTATCATTTGCCCAAAGCGCTGGTTCAAACTCATTACTAGTCGTGGCTAGAATTTATTTAATAAGTTTTAAGTTTAAAAAAAAAAAACAAAAAGGAAAAGTGCATTCAAAAAAGCGATTTTATTTAAGACTTCCACCATTCTTGTATACTTCAAGAGTAATCCATTTAACAAGATTAAAAAAAATCTGATTTGTCTAGAAACGACTGATATGGGGCCTGTAAGGAAAAGCACTTGTTTGATGGCTCTTCCGGTGTACTGCTGTACCACATTAAAATGAATCAACTCTTCTAATTGGTTTAAAGAATTTAATTCACTTAAAAAATACGGATATATACAAATAAATACAAAACTTAAACTACCGTGGAAACTTATGATGAAATAAAAACTAACTAGATAAAAAGAGATAAGATGGACCAATAATTTGATTGTTTAAGACAGCGAATTTTGTAATGAATAAATGAATGATGTTAATGTTGTGAAAAGATTGTGAAGACTCTTTCTGGTTACTGAAAATGCGAATATAAATACAATTGAGGTACATAGATCGGACTATTTACTAATAATACAATGTACATGTATATTGAACCTAAATGAACTGGTCTATGTACAAATGTTGCCGGCCAGTCATTCCTAGAAATTTGGAAATACCAGATGAAAGGTACAAACTGGCAGGGTTGTAAAATGACTCTAGTGGCCGAGCATGACTATGAATAACTTAAAAATAATATTGTCAAAATAAGAATGCAAATAGAAATAAATAGACTAAAATTATAAGTTTTATGATTATTTCAATAACTATTCGTTTCTGAGAAAACGAACA
>NW_020438879.1:512781-521374 GCF_000699045.2 Agrilus planipennis | reverse complement strand
AGTTAGGAGGGGTAGAGGTAGACCTAGATTAGATTACTGTTCGCAAATAGTTAAGGATGTGGGCTGTTCTAGTTTTAGGGAAATGCGAAGTTTAGCTCAGGATAGGAAAGAGTGGAGGTACGTGTCCAACCACTCTTAGGACTGACGACCTTATGATGATGCCAATTTTGAACATCCTAACTAGAGGTGATGAAACATAATTAATGATTATGGGATAAAATACTGGGGTACTTTCAACACGATGGAATAAAAACAATACTCGACGATAACCGATTTGAATTGATGTTGATTCTCATGTTGTTTAATTTGGACATTTGATAAAGCTAATTTTGAAGTAGCGACAATTTCGATAGATAGATCACTGATCAACGAAATCTTCTCATAGGCATGGGTATAACATATCATGCAGACTGTTACTCTATGCCTTTATGGGTTCAGTGTGATAAGTGGATATCCTTTATCAGCAAATTGTTTTTTAAGAAAACCTTGCAGGCATTTTCTCATTTTTCAAATATCGCATATTCAAGACTAATAGTGGTGTTTACATTATATCACCAGCTGATGATTGAGTATGATTCATATTTTCTGTTTGAAGTGATTAAGATATTTTTCTTTCTTTATTTTATAGTTTCATCAGTTCACAAATAATTCTTCTATATGCTTCCTTATTTACCTTTGTCACCCGTTTTAATTGAAAAAAAAGACACTGACGTCAAAATAGTTTGTTTACCGTGAAAGATCAGAACCAAAATAGGATTGCAAATAATTTTATTGATGTAAAATCAACATCAATCATTTTATATCAAAATATTTACAACCCCATTTTGTTACCAATTTTTTATTCATTGTAATAAGAGAAAGAAATGGAATTCATAGTTTCTTTAGCTTTGGGTTCATCTGAATGAAATTTTTCGAATCGTTTTCTATGAATTTTGGATTATAGGTATTTCTTAATACACCACAATATCTTGCAGTTTTCAGTTTTGCACAGCTGGCGTATATTTCGATATATTCAATATTGTTTTGTCGTATTTTGGCAGATGCTGATATTAATTTGGAAATTCCAAAATTCCGTGGACCATTACATTGAACCCGGAAAACAATATCGATCCAATATTTTAGATGATCTATTTCCAAGGAGTTAAGAATTTTTTGGGCTCTCTTCAGTTAAAGAATTAGAATGCATTCATGGAATGTCTCTTTATCCCCTTTTTAAGCCTCTAATACCTTCAATGGCCAATGTGAACAACTTTTATTCGTCATTTTCTTTAATGTTTGATCGGTGATACTAGCAAAACTTTTAACGGCAAAAATGTATTTTGCATTTTACAAATAGAAAATACGCTTGGAAAATTATTTTAAATAAAATACAAAATGCTTTTCTCAAAAAACTATTTAAATGTAAGATAAAAGTGGGTATTTTTTATTTTGTATTTGCATTTTAATTGCAAGTATTTCAAATAAAT
This sequence comes from Agrilus planipennis, assembly GCF_000699045.2. Lineage (NCBI taxonomy): Eukaryota > Metazoa > Arthropoda > Insecta > Coleoptera > Buprestidae > Agrilus > Agrilus planipennis. The sequence continues at coordinate 519,908 of NW_020438879.1, read as the reverse complement.
TACATCTCTATAGGTACCGAATAAAAGAGGCTTTCTTAATTTTTTTAAGCAAAAAAGATGAAGGGATTACCTATATCTCAAATGTATTTCACAAGTTATAAATTACCATAAATGGCAGATTATTTATGATTTTTGACCTTTTCTTCAGTGAATTGAAAGAGGATATTGCCGGTATCAGTAACGTAATATCTTAATACTTCTAACCTTCAATTCAAATATAATTTAACTCAGTAACTACATTTCCTGGTTATGTTTTATTTACTGTTAATAAAATTTGACGGTTTAATTTGCATAAGATATTATAGAAATGCGGTATAATTTTATACTATTGCTGATTTATTTTACATTATACGTTTAAGCAACTGGTATGTGATTCTGCAAACTTGTTTAATTTAAATTTATGCTACTATAGAGGGAAAGGCCAACCAATGTAGGTCATAGGGTTTATGGTTTCACATTCATTATTAAACTTTATAGGTTGGACTTTTGTTTGTAAGTAATTTTTGGGGATGATATGACATTTAAAACTATGTTGGTGTGTCTATTTCTATAAAAAAGATACCTACTTCTTCGAGTATTCAGAGTCGAATCGCCTTTAACAAAAGTAAATCTTTTCTATGCTCGCGAACGGTGAATTTAGAAATTCGAAAAAGATTATTAAAGATGTATGTCTGGAGGGCGATGCTGTACGGGTGCGAAACATGGACGGTGGGTACGACGGAAAGGAAAAGATTAGAAACTTCGAAATGAGGTGGTACAGGCGAATAGTGAGTAAATCGTGGATAGGAAAATGCGAAGATTAGTTCAGGAAAGAGGTGCTTGTCTAACCGGTCTTAGGACTTATGACCTTATGATGATGATGGTAATGATAAAAGTCGAACCCTCAAAAGGCTAGTAGAATTAGAGTATTGTTTAGTATTCGGGAGGACACTGGTTCAAGTCCGACTCTGTTTGCCATAGCCCAAGTTTTTTTCCTTGGATCACTTAGATCAATGCTGAAGCAGTAATAACGTTCCACAGTTTCATATTTCTCACCCCTACTCACGATTCCTAAAATAAGGCATTTCCCTACCTTTGGCGTAGTCCGGAAGAACTGCCCATCCATCAGCATTAGTAGCTGGTGGGAATGAAACACCAGAAAATTTAAATTTATTAACCACTATTTTGTAAGGTTATAATAAACTCGTAAAGCATAATAGATAATTTCTTCTGTGGGAATCGTCATGAGGGATTTATGAAGAAACCCCCTCTATCTACAGTGATAAGCGGCATCAGTTTAGTCAGTGATTTATTGAGATTGGCGCGCTGATGAGATCTGATGAGATTAAGATCGCAATTCGTGTATGTTAATTTTGATAAGTTTCTAATAAAGAAGTTAAAATAACGTTCCTGTTAAAATGGTTTGTGTGCATATCGTGCATCGCCGATTCAGTTAGACAAGTTTATACCTCAATAAGGTCTTGTCTAATACATGAAATACATCATTAGCAGTAAATATCCTTGCACTAAATGGCGATATACTGCCTATGTACTTGTATATTCGCAAGAGAATTTTAAGTTGCCCGGTACATCTGAATACGCTCTATATTCCCTAGTTGTTATTAATGATTTTAGTTTTGATTATATCTTTTTGTGATGGACTTGACATTGATTAAAAAATTCAAAGTTATTTTATGATCAAGTTTACGATTAGTTTGAAACTGGAAACATGGAGACTCTTTGAAACTTTCATATTTGATTGCAGACAATTTAAATACAACCATATAAATCAGTTTATTTACTTCAATTCAAAAGTCATCAAAAGTAGCCTAAAAGTCATAACTTCATTGCGAAAAATTTCCTTAGTGTCCATCCCGAAAGATTTGACACACCCTGTATAATAAGTAAATTTTATAGTAATATTTATTTTTTCCAATACCCTTTTAGTGTACATGACTTTTCTGCTTTTTAGTACACTGTACGCAACCGAAATTTTTATTGTAGTTGTGCTAAGATATAGAGCACTTTCATTTTTCCTTCAATACTACAATTTTAATTAGAATCTAACTTCATTATTTAAGTAACAAAAATAATTAATTTAGTCTTACCGTTATAATACATCTTCTATTGTCATCGGCTTCTAAAATTTTCTGCAAAATTTGAATATATTCTATGGCGTAGTGAAGAGTTTTTACTTTACTAATACGTTTTCCCCTAAAACAGAAATGAATTAAATTTAATTATAACAGAATCTTACTTCTTGCGTTTACAAGTATATGATATTAAAACATCGCTGGTAAGAATTGTGGTTTTCATTTCAAATATGCTCCTTGACATCAATAATTCTTATATATAAAATACCTTTTTTTGTGAGCTACATGAACATGATATTAGGTTTCATCTCGTAATAACAGGATTAATTTTATTCATCATCGTCCTTACTGCTAATACTACTTTATTTTTATCATTTTAATGAATGCCGCGTGCGATCGATACCAACAGCACCTTTTATGAAATCAACAAAAAATCACATGCAGATCATAAACCATTTTGTGTCACTTTTGGTGCGATCCCTGTATATTCTACAGAATTTATAATAATTAAACAAACTTGTTACGTTCGTTTTTCATAATCAAACGAAATCAACTAAAGCGAGAATAATAAATGAATGAATTATTATTCAAAAGCAGTTCGTGTACCTTTTCTATTTACGATTTTACTTGTCTACTTGTTACTTAAACATCCAAAACGAATTAGAGCAATTTCATTAAAGAAATTTGGACCACCTGCTCTACTTTAATATTGTATTATGACCTACACACCTTGAGGCAAACAATAAGGAACAGCAGTTGTTTTGATCGATTGATAATCTCATTCATACATTCATTCAGTATTAGAAAGATAAACAGCATGTTTTAAAAAACTATTGTCTTTGACGTTAATAGACCTTTACTGGTTATTTAAATTTGAATGAAAACAAATAGCAAAATTTAATAATAGCGCTAATTACGATTACGAATTACGCACCTACATGAAAATATCAAACAAAATTGATTACTATTATGTTTGTTATTTAAATGTAATTATGTAGGTATAAGCTAAATATATCCATAATTGATTGACGCTAAGTGAAAGGCGGTTGTCTTTTATAACTCATATTCAATAATAAAAGTCATCAGCAAAAGGACTTACAATTGGAAGAAACAGTGAAATGCTAAGAATATTAGTTTTCGTAAAAGAAAAGTGGCATTTTTATTGAGTTATTGTTGTTTAACTTTTGCCTTTATAACAATCTGAGTTAGGTTAATATTCTTAATAAAGGACTACGAGTACATCGAAAGACATAAATCCGGATGAATGTTATTGGTATTGTTTTTTAATAAAGCAAATGCATTTTCCTCTTTTTATTTTTAAAGGATAGTTACCTACAATCCTCTATGTCGATCAAAAAGTAAACATACACAATATTTCTAAATAAAAAAAGCAAAACCTAAAATAACCTTTAAATAAAGAAATATGTAAGTGTATTTTCGAGAAACTCTTCATCGTTGTATTTTCCGAATAACATGGACAATGGGCGCGGCGGAAAAGAAAAGGTTAGAAGCGTTCGAAATGTGGTGTTACAGGCTAATGATGAAGATACCGTAGATAGAGAAGGTTAGAAATGAAGAGGTATTAGAAAGAATAGGAGAACAGAGGACTCTATGGAAGTCAATAAGGAATAGGCGGGATAGGTTGGTAGGACACCTTCTCAGGCATGAAGGTCTAGTCAGAGACATATTAGAGGCAGAAACGGGAGTTAGGTGGGATAGAGGTAGAACTAGATTATATTATTGTTCGCAAATTGTTAAGGACGTGGATTGTTCAAGTTTTAGGGTAATGCAAAGATTGCCTCAAGATAGGAAAGAGTAGAGGTGCGTGTCCGAAACTGGAAACTTTGGCGAAGAAGGGAAAAATAAAAATCACTGTAATGCGCATATTTGTCCTTCGAGATGACCCTGAGTAACGTTCCAATAGAACGTTTTTCGATCGCATGATTAATTTTTCCGCCAGGGTAGTCAAATTTTTTCATTATTGGTTTGGTTATTATATCTACTTCTTGACAGATTAAAAGTCAAAACATTTTTTTTTACTGAGAAATATTGAAATTATATCAAAATGAATGCTACTCTAGCCTACTCGAATTTGTCAGAGTAAAGTCCCATATGTTTAAATATGAAGAAAAAGTTTTCATCTCCTCAGTTCACTTCTTCAACAATCTCAAATGGATCACCTCGAAAACAAATTCGCACTAGTGCGATTTCTTCTTCTTTATCGAAACGTTTTAGGTAAATTACTTCATAAACAATTAGACACCAGTTACTATTTACCTATGTCATAAAATATTTTATTAATAATGGAGGACCAAGTGAACAATATAATAATATTATTTATTTTTATAATTGCTCTGTCATACGATAACTTCTCCAAGTGAAAGTTATAATATTTTTCACTCACTTTCAACTTTAACATCTTAATCCCTTATTTAACTGTTTTTTAATGATAGGTATAAAATATAAAATGTAAGTCATCATGATGGAGATCAAATTACTTATACTTATTCACCTACTGGTGTTTTCTGATAATTAAAATTGCAATCGTTGAAACTTATTCATAATTTTAAAGAAAATTGGTTTAATCATTACATTACATAGGTAGATACATATCAGGCAATGTCATACTGTGGTGTAAACCATATTTTGTCGTTTTTGTCTAAAATTATTTAAAATATCATCCAACAGGACTCTAGTAATGGAGGATACTACTTAATAATGCCTTTATAACTGAAAATATTACCAAATAGAAAAAGAATTAATAGCGAGACGTTTATAACGAGTGGAAAGAATAGAAGTAGAAATAAAAGATATTAATGTAGTGGAGCTGGTCAAGAATGTTATAAATAAAATATTAAATGAGAAATAAGAAAGAAAAGTAAGTTTGGATGAGTAAATATCAAAGATAATAAAGAAAGAATGCATTGATTGCAAAGAATGTTTGGAAATGAAAAAGACAAAAATTGAAGTTAAGAATTTGAAGAAAGATAAAATAAAGAAAATTATAAAAATAGATGATGAAATGGGGAAGGTACTGGGCAGAATAGTACAATAAAAATAATAGAGAAGAAATTGGAAAGAAAAAACAAATGAGGCAAACAGATGAATTCTATAATTTTTGGAATAAATGAAAAATTAAAGGTCGCAGTAACAATTTTTGGAAGTCTGGGAAGTGAAGTAGAAGGTGTATATAGAGTAAGGAATACGAGTACTTAAAAAAACAAAATAAAGAAGCTTTGACTGTGGAAGAAAGGAAGATACCCAAAAAAATTAATAAGTCAAATGATGGAAGAAGAAGAAAAGGACCCTTAAAAGAACAGTAGAATAGAGAAAGAAGACGAATCTAGCGAAAGTGGTGGATATAATTTTTTTATATGAAACTTGTATGAAGAGTTAACTCTGTGTATATTTGGAAAAATTTATACATTCTAACTAATATTATAAATGCGAATGTAAGTTTGTTTGCAACCATTTCAGGCTTGAGGGATATAAAAATTAGTTTTGTGTGGTCGCCGATTTTTTTTTTGACACGTATTTAGGACATCAATGTGAGCCAAGCTGCTAGTAAAATATCGTGAAATTTTGTACACACATTGTCAAGAGTACAAAAAAGGACATGGAGTATCTTTTACCCAAAAAAAATACTGTTGTCTAAATATAGAAAAATTAGTTTTACGTGGTCGTCGATGATCATTGACATGTATTTAGGGCAACAACGCGAGCGAAACCGCGGGTAAAACCTAATAATGTAATATTTTTTGCACAAATAGTACTTTAATGGAATGTTGACAAAAATTATTCATTTTTGTCCATAATTATTTCTCTCAAATTTTATCAATAGCTACAGTTACACGTTGGACATTAGGTAATTCTTTTTTCTTCTAAAAGTACTTCGATAAAGTTGACGACAATCGCTAAATAAAACAAGAAAGAGAAGCGAAACGTACATACCTTTTATTTTCTATAGGAACTGCCTGTCTTAATTTAAGAAACGCCTTGTTTACCGCTTGAACTCTTCTTCTTTCTCTCGCATTGCGTTTTGCGACCACTTGTGGTGGTTTGTTCTTATGTGGAATGTGCTTGTAGGCGTTGTTATTCTTCCCTTTTTCTTTATTCCCTTCATCATAAAAGTCCTCATTCATATTTTTCAATCCATTTACTGATCCCTCCGTATTCACATTCACAGTCGTCACATGTTCATCAAATTTCCGCATCTGCAACGTCAATCCTTCGTTATAGTTTCTCAGGGGACGCACGTAGCTCTTCATTTCTTCGTTATTGACTACACACAGAGAGGAATAATCCTGCTGGCATCCCAAATATCCCCAAGGATCGTGGTCAGACCGGATGTTGGACGTCCAATCGTTCTTCTGTCCACACATTTTTGGATAAACGCAAGGGGTTGTGAAAGATATCGAGTTTCCGAAAGCAGAAGTCATTTTAGAACATTTTTTTAACTTCCAACACTCGCGAGTTGTCTTTTTGGAATGGGCTAAGGAAAGACTTCGAAAGTTTCCCCGGTGTAAAGGCGATAATCGTTATTGTTGAAAAACAAGCAAACGAAACAATGAACGTCATCATAGGCCGCTATCAGTTGCGTACGTTTCACCCGCATGCACCTGGAGAACGTCAAAGTGGGTGGAGCTAATGATCATCACTTTTTTAGCCAAAGATCAGCTGGACTTCCGAAAACTTACAAGGGTCGGTTAAAAAAAAGTTTTTTAAGAAATAGCAATTTATTATCATTTGAGAAAACTGCACAAATATTACTAATTAGGATTTAAGTCGTATTATAACAATAAACAGTATTTACAAAATATATCAATCGCAATAAAAAAAGTCTTGTCAAAATTCTAATTGATAGAAAAAAAATAGTTGAGATATAAGTAGAGAAAGTAATTTGTTGTAACATCTGAATTTAATAGTTTTTTATCATCTGTGTTTAAGAATATGTTTCAGAGAATTGTTAGGAAGAATAGGAAGAATGAAAATATTTATTCAACATTTAAAATGAATCGATAAACGTAATAAATGCTTTATTTTTTACACGGTATA
>NW_020438879.1:499300-509737 GCF_000699045.2 Agrilus planipennis | reverse complement strand
AAACACCGACAAAGAAATGTGTAATTTCTATGTTCGGCAAATATTTTACCATATCTGTATAGAAAGAAGATGCTAGAGGTAGTTTAAAATCTCATGGGTCATGACCTGGGTTGCGCAGTGATACAACTGCTGTTTGCGGATTTCCACTTTTTGTATTTTTCACTAAAGACGTTAAAGGTTCGTACGTCCAGCTAATGTTTTTGAAGTGTCCCAAATGAAATTCTGATAGACCTCTAATATTGAAACTCTCTCTTGGTAGATACGTATACAATCAGGAATCATGAAAACATATGTAATTATTAGATAGAAAATCTAAGAGCTTTTTAATTTTAGTCTCACTATATGTACGCAAGCTTCAATTAAATTTTAAGAAAAGTGAGAACAAAAATTTCCCGAAAAGAAAATGGAAACCGACAAATATAAAGTATGTTTTTCCTTTGTTCGTTCGTTTTAGATTTTGTGTTAGAATTTTATTTCCCCAACAACTCGACAAAATAATGAAACAGCTTTAAAGAGTAATAAAACAAGGCGAGGGTCAGTGTTTCTTTCAGCTGCCAACAGATCGCTCCAGCGTGTTCGTTGAAGCTTTCAGAGGCGGACACGGGGGCGGTTCTCATCCACGCCCCTCAACATCGGCGACCTCCATGTTAGGATTACAGTGCAACTTGCTGGGATATGTCAAGTCTGCTAAACATTGGCCCTGTTCCGCATCCGTATGAGGTGTCCGTGGTTTTTCTTTTGTCAAAATTGAGTTTTTCTTGTTCTAACTTATGTTGCTGACGATGCTTGTTCTTCTTCTTTTTCCACCGCTTTTCGCTCCCCACCCAGCAGCGTCATAGTTGGCGAGCGCGCGTTACGTGCTTTAAGGACCCGTCGAGCTTTCGCAACCTCTCACGATTCCGCACGTACGTACGTACGTACAGCGAGCGTAGTTTAGTACCTACTTACGCACAGATATGTGCTCAGTAGGTACTTATTTCCATAAAAATGTTCAATATTTGCAATAATGTTTAGATGTTGTCAACTATTTAATAATATTGATACCTATATTTAGGATTTCATTAATTACACAGGTCTGCGAAATTTTTTTTTGAAAAGTTTTTTTTTTTAATTGTTAATATTTGTCGTAATTGTCTTAAAAGTAATAAAAAACGATATTCATATGGTGTATACCGCGTCACATTAACCCATTAATCAAAACAGATCGCACAACAGTATCAGCTGCTTTCTCGAAATCCACAAAAATATCTTGTGGTGAAAACTGATATCCTAATACATTCAATGACGACATTTTTTTATCAGGTAGTAAGAAAAATACGAAAGGTACAAATGAATCTTGTTACAATGCGTGGATAGTAACGAAAAGTGTCATTTCTTATAACAGAAAGGCAACCCTTCCCCACTGAAACAATTACTGTCAGGAACAGACAGCGTAACAATAGAGTAAATGTTACAAAGTTGATTGGTTGATAAATAACAAAAAGTAACCTAGGTGAGTCCTGATAACTTTCTCTTTATGTTTGTGAAGTCCCATCGAAATCAGTTCAAACAATTCGTCCATATAGGTCAGGAAACAGAAGCAAAAAAAGCTGAAGAACGAAGTAATTCGTGCTCGCGATTTTATTGTAACTTTGTAACGTTTAGAGAAAGGTAATAGAAAGGTCTCTCATCTCGTGAGTGTCGGAAAATAGGGTTATTGCAAAAAAAAACGTTAAAAATGATCATTATTTGCAATTTTTAATAACATTTTTAACTATTGTCAAAATTATATTCAACCTATCTGTTGACAAATCCTGGCTACGCTTCTACAGAAAGAAGAAAAATTGTAGGAAATGCTTTAATACTCAATCACTCTTAAAACTTTAGCATACTAGGCGCGGACCTCGCGGGGTCTAGGCCTAAATCCATTGCTGTTTTCGTCTGTTACTCAAAATATCTTTTTATAACAAACTGTTTTAAATTACGCCCCACATAATATAAAAAGTATTACTTGGCCAAAGTTTTTACGTTGCATAATAGTTTTTGGGAAAATCGACTGTAACATACTAGCGGACACAAGAGGAATTTTATAAGCATTTCCTTTTTTTTTTGCAGTAGCCTAAAAAAGTTTTAAATTAATTGGGAAGGTATTTTAGAATAAATCCTTTTTTAAAACATTACTCTAATAACAAATAATATATCATAATTTTTCACATCCACAAGAAAGCAAAATTCCTCTTTTCTAATATTTCAAAAACAAAACTAATCTTTATTAAAAAAAAAAAAAATACAACTTGTAATTATACAACACGCTACTGAAGTGAAACTTCTTCAAACACACAAACATACCGGGATAGGGGTTAAGGAATTGGTTTAATGGTATTATTTGTACACTATGAATTTAAATTTTACACTATACATGCCGGAGTTGCCTGTAACGAACGTTGCATTGAAGCGCGCTCACGGCTCAAGCGATCCCCACTACGAACTGGACTACGTGACCGAGTAGAGGGGGGACATCCGTTGCATGATTTCGTTACATAGCAACTCGCATGAAACGAACTTAACCTACCGTGCGCGTAAAGAAGTTTCACTTCAAATTTAGACATTTAAGAATCATTTTAATTACTAAATTTACCGCAGCAAGACTATATTATACCTTAACCGTATGGTTTGACGAATTACTGATAGCTAATAATCTGTAGAATGGATTCGTCGCATTACTTGCAAACCTTAAAGGCAATTAATTTGCTAGTAATCAAATACTTGTAAAATATTTTTTATTATTTTGATTGTTCAAAAATAATTACTTTCCATCTCTTGACATTTGTTCAAGTTGTAGGCGATGTTTGGTTCAAAGATTGCCAAAAATTCATATCGCAGCGTCTACTGAACTTCTACTTTAACGGAATATTTTTTATATTAAGGCTAATACTTATCATCCAGAAATTTTTAATTCAATTTTGTCTTTTCTACGATATTTCAATGTAAAATATAAGGGTGAGAATGGAAAATTGCCTTACTGTAAATCATACATCATCCAAAAGGAAGTATTTTCAAAACGCTGAGTCCTGAAACTCCAGAAAAATTAAGTTCAAAAACCAAATTTAATTGTTTCATTATTGGCAATGTTCTTATTGAATGCCACACACAATATAGCTATTATACTCTCCCCCTGTACAGTTCAGAGTGAGCTAGTGAACAGCTATTATTTTGAATACTTGAGATTGTATTATTTAAAATATTTAAATAAATTATTTAATTAATCTATTAGTTGATCATTGTTTAACTATCCAAAACTTATGCTTTTTTTTGGGCATTTACATGTTTATAAAGTGGATGCCCCAGACATATTCGAACAATCTCGGGACTTCTTACAATTTTGAGTTGGTAACCTCATTGATTTCAGTTTTATTACTTCAGCCGCCACTTACATGAAAACGAAGTATACAAACAATTCCTTTAAATTTAATTTTTCAAACAATTTTTATCACAGAGAAAGTGATTAAACAAATTGTTCACAAAAGTGAATTTCGACCACTCGAAGCAATGGAAACAACAAATCGAAAACAGTTTCGAGCTCACCGTGACTGATACGGGGGAAGAACTAGTACATATTAATAAACTTCTTCTAAATTATAAAATAAGTTAGAAATGGTACCAAAATCTTGATAATAACCTATTGAACAATACCCCACTCCAAGAGATACCTAAAATTTGACATAACTACTTCATATAGATAATTGTAAAAAAACAAATAACAAATTAAAATTTTCATTAAAAGGTACCCAGCTAACAATAAAATATTGTTTTTCTTCGACAGAGAATTGATACCTTCGTTCATTAACGCATATTTATGATATATGTACATGAAAATCCTGTGGACAATACTATTCATTTCGTCTACGAAATACGAAAAGAAAGCAAAACTTTAATTTTTTGGTTTTGTTTATTTCGTAGTTCATAGGCGCCCATTTCTTTTGCAGCATGGAGTGAGTGGCGATATCTGCTAGCTTAAGAAAGAAATACTCTCAAAATTTTATAGGTATTTATTAAAGCTACGTGATAATTTCACTAATTACGTACAGATGGCTGTCCTATATACTTTTAAATATTTTAATTGAAAAATGAGAAACAATAATAACTGTCGACATTCCGAGGAAATATTTAAAAAATATAAAATATAGTGAAGTTAACAATTTATTGGTGTTTTTAAATAATTTACATTAAAAATATTTTTCCACTGTATTATAAAACTACATAACGTTTAATTGTGATAAATTATAAACGTGCTGAAAATGAACGACAAAAAAGCTGGAAGTCCTAAATTTTTATCAAAACCTGATCCATTTAAAAGGCCTCTAAGCGGAAAAAAAGCATTGAACATGAATGCTACAATGTTGGGGACACTTGGCAAGCAACAAGATTTTGGGAATACAACTTTACATTCTTTCAATCCACAACCTCTAAAAATTGATTGGGAAATAGAATGTTCTGTGGCATATAATTCTTATCTTCAGGCTGTCATAGTAAATCAGTTAACACAAAAAGCTGTATCCAATTTTGAATATCTTATTGATGATCAGTTGACAATGAAAGGGGAACTTTTATTAAAACAAATGAGAGAACAACGGAAACTTCAAAATACAATAACAAATGGAGAACTTTTAAGAGAAGTGGTTGCACTTGTGAAAGATTTAAAAGGAGACTGTGAACAATTTTTAAAGGTAAATAGTGCAACAAATTTCGATAAGCATGTCCAGAACTTAGCAAATGCTTTTGAAGATGTGTCTAATAGATTATACTTAAATAATGTAAAATTGTATAATGATGGAGAAGAGATAGAATTTCTTCAGTCTTTAAGGAGATGTACAGAGGCAATTTTGCTTTTTAAAAAATGTGTGAACTACATTGATAATGATATAGAGAACGTTTTAGAAATATTAAGACAGCTAGATTGTGAGTGTAAAGGTGCAGCTAAAAAGCAGAATCTAATTTCTGATCAGTTGATGAGGCTGAGTGCATTATGTTTTAAAAGACTTGCTAAAAGATTTTCTGAAATCCGTTTACAATCTGGTTAATAAATATCGTTAACAGCTATATGTAAAGGTAAACTAACCCAACAGTAAATGGGTGGTTTCATGGTTTGAAAATTATTCTCTTCAATGACTATTCACCAGGTACAGAGCACAATTTTGTTCATGGTCATGTATAATACCTGTGTTTCACTTCGTTTGTGTCGTCTTTTCCTTCCATAGCCCTACCTAACTAAACAAAAACAATTTGCTTAGGATCATAAAATTATGGCAGGAAAAAAGAACTAACGAAGATCCATCACCGTCTATCTATATATAAATACATTTAGTAAGTTAAATATACCGTATATGTATATCATTCATACTCATGTCTATGTATCTAGTTAATGTTAGCTACATCCCAATACATCTTTTAGAGGAAGCTGTTGACGTATTTGAGTAATTGTATTTCAAATTATCACACTACTGTACCAATAGTAAATTAAAAGCAAAAAAAGAAGGGAAAACCCGGTTTTCAAAATGAGCTAGTAACGGTCACAGGTGAGAACTGTAACTAAAGAATCACTATTAAATCTATAAATATGACAAAATAGGTTTAGAAGCATTGGTTTCATTGTAGAAAAATTTGTTTTGTCCATATCATACTAACGTTATTTCTCATCAATGGTAGTGATAAATAAAATAAAAAACTCTTTGTCTCATTGTAAAAAGAAATGTTTTGTCTATGACGTCATATAGAAATTGAAAAAATATCTAACTTATGAAAAATTAAGGTTTTATCTTGTAGATGCACATAAATTGAAGTTAAAAGAAAACGTCCACGAATTCAATACATCTGCAAGTAAAATTAATGATAATTGAGCGGAAATAGATTGATACAGTTTCAGTAAGTTAGTCAGACCAGTACAGAGGTATCTTGAATATCTATTTCGGCCAATAATCAAATTGTAATCTTAGTTATTGTATATTTCACTGTATGTGGTAATTAAATAAAAAAATATATTCTCAAGTTTTAATGATTTTGAACCCTTGAAAAATTTTTCAGAATATTTAATAGCATGAGAACTTCGTTATCGTGTCACTACCATAAAAATAAAATAAGGTCAGTGCTACGTCTTGGACAAGACATATCCTTCTGCAATGAAACACACCTACCTACAAACCCATTTTGTCGTATTAAAGGTTTAATTGCGATTTTCTAGTCAGTTCACCTATTTCTACTAAAATCAATGACAAGAACCTGTAATTTTGCACAATTGGGAAAAGTATGGCAAAATGAAGCATTCTATTAATTTATTTAAATAAAGGAGAATTAACAGAAAATTTTTAAGTGCAGTTATGATAATTCTACGAATTGTAACTGTACATTTGCAAGTTTTCTAGTTATTTTCGTTTTATGATTTATAATTGAATATAATTTTCATAGTAAATTTGGGTCGTATATTGTTATCTTCCGCCCGCAGTCGTTAGTGTTACAGCTTTTTAAATTAGATATGCATGAAAACAATTTGGTTGCTCAGCGATATCTGGTCTTAATTGAACGCACCCCTTTTATACGGAACATGCATTAATATTATAGTATATCTACGGTTATTTCTTTTTACAATTTAACGTTTTAAAAGCTACTCTATGAGTTGGGTGAAATTATCATCGATATAAACAATAATCCCCTGATTTGACCCAATGAGTATCTCCTATTTAGCTTTACCATAAAATTTTGTGAATCGTTTGCGGTTTTAAATGTGTATGTAGCATATTTGTGGGTCAGTTAATTTTGTTTAAAAAAACGAAAATTGTTTCGAGTGCTAGGAAAAATTCAATGTTCATTTATTCGAAAACTACTCAAGCTATCATAACTTAATTGACAATGATCGATTGCGCGTCGTTCATACTTGAAGACTAAGCTACTACGGTAAGCAACATTTATCTTTATTATATTTATTGCAAATAACAGTTAAATTATATTTCAACAATTTGATTGGTATTCCCAATACACCCGAGCAGAACGAAACTATACATCACGTCATAGATTAGAGATTAAATAAATCTTTAATCTATCTTCATAGATATTCCATAATCATATATTGATTATGATACGCCAATTACCTATGACCATTTACGTTGAGGCTTGTGATTATTTTACCTTGTATATCTTTTTCGGTTCCCAGTATAGTTTTTATGAAAGATAATATGTGTAAAGTTTTTATTAAATTATCTTTGAAATTACAACTTCTTTAATTAGAATTTTCTTCCATTTTCGATATGAAGACGTATAAATCCTAGTAGAAAGTATAAGCATATTTTGACTTAAGTATGAAAAACAGAAAGTTAGGTAAATTAGGGAAACGGAAATAGTAATTCTATTAAACTTTTTGTAATCTGAATAAACGGGATATTCATTCTGCTCAATGGTTTGTTATATATATATCAATAGTTGTAAATCTATTATTTTCTTCTCGGTTGTCTGTTATCTGTGATTTCTTTCACTGGAACCATGGGTTATCGACTCTCATGTCAAAACTAGTGCTGGCTAAACCTGGCAGATGGCGATGTTTGCAGCGTTAAATATTTTGTAAAATGGGTTGCATAAGAAAAACAGCATTACGATCATTAAAAATATCAATTTTAATTAACCGTTGTGTATATTTATATTATCTTATGGATGGTAGATTTTTTGCGAGACTTGTTTACCTTCTGATATTGTGTAGGTAATTAAAATGAGAATACATAGAATAAGAGAAAAATCATTAATAATCCTTTATGTTCATGCAAAATAATCAGAAGTTCTGTAGAATAAAGTAAATAAAACACTAAATACCTACAGTCCTCTACAAAACAGTTTTATTTATTATTAATTAATTTATTTATTTATTCATTTATTTGGCTAATAGGCTCTAAGCCTTTTAGAACCAGACAAATGTAGCATATATTATGATTATGTACGGTATGTGGACTTTTTGGTTGTAAGTGTTTTATTTATGTACATTCAAGCTTATTAATCTAACTAAGAATTTATATTTGCCATTCGAATTTGCGCTTATTAACTATTCACATTTTCTGTCTCCAAGTTAATTATATATTTAAATATTGTTTTGAATGTTTAACAGGAATTTCACACAAAGTTTGGACATCATGTGTAGTTGGCCTATGATTGTAGCAGTCCGCATTTCATCTCAGTGAGAAGCACTATCCTTTTATTCACTGAAAGCAGAAACAACAAAGGTAAATGACAAACATTTAATTTATAAGAT
The DNA here is from genome assembly GCF_000699045.2 of Agrilus planipennis. Lineage (NCBI taxonomy): Eukaryota > Metazoa > Arthropoda > Insecta > Coleoptera > Buprestidae > Agrilus > Agrilus planipennis. The sequence continues at coordinate 501,471 of NW_020438879.1, read as the reverse complement.
TTAATTAAAAGACTTGGCAAAGTGATAATTTTTTTGCCTAATGATTACTAATTATATTTCGAAACACTTTCTTCTTTTTTTTAAAAGGATTGTTTATTCAAGAAGAAACTGTTGGATATTTTGTTTTCACAATGAAGACACGTAATGGTGTTTAAGTTTAGTTTAATTATGTACAGTATAAAACATAGAAGTACAGAGAAAAGAAAATATATGTCGTAGACAAAGGAAACATTATGACTGACTAGATAAAACAAAATTAAGCATACAAAAACTATCCCCCGGATCTACTCCTTCGCCAACAGAATTTAAATTTATCCTAACTGAAACATTCAAATAGTCCAATAATAACAAACCTTATAATTACTCTAAAGGGTCTAAACGTTCGCATGTGTGTAATATGAACCTTCCAGGATCACTCTGATCACTCCTTTAAACAAAACGATACAGTGATAGACTGCGTCTCAATGACGCCAACCTCGGGGTATAACCACCCTCAAACGAAACACATGCGAACAAGTTGACCCATATCTAATCTAATATACAGATGTACACAAAAACAATAGAAACAATTATATGCATATTTGGGGTAATTTATTGAGACTGAATAAATGAGTAAAAGGTCAGTATCAAAAATATATTTGTGTGCTGTTTAATTTTAAGTTTGTGTGTTAATCCTAAATAATCATTGTACACACTTTTAAGCTTTTGTAATAAAAGGCAGGGCGTGAATAATTGATAATTTTAGATATAATGCATTTTTTGGTTAAAAAGCAAATATTTTTTGAAAATTTCCCTAGTTTATTCTGTTATCGGTTTAAAAAGTATAAATGATATTTGTGGATTTCCTATAGGGGCGAAAATTGGTTTTAAATGTTACAATTTCTGAGCAATTATAAGTATGCAACCGAATTTACACTGGTGCGTGTATGGTTGCATATGAGATGTTTTTCTTCCACATTATTTTCTATAATTTCTGAGTAATTGTTAGTATGCAATCGAATTTGTACGGTGTGTGTATAGTTGCATTCGAGATGTTTTCCTTCTACATCGTTTTCCTCTGTTTTTTTTGTAAAAATGTCTGTATTCAGGGCAGTTCAATACTGTCACTACTTAATAATTACATTGTCGCCAATGTGGTAAATTTTTTAACTATTTCTTGTCCACGCTTTTTTAATGAATGAGTGTTTGTTGGTGATTTATGAGACGTTGTTTAAAAGTTTGATAACAATAAATAAAAACACATTTAAATGTTTTAGGAATAGATTTTATTAGAATTCAGTTTAGTAAACTCTATTTCTGAAACATTTATGGGTGTGTTAAATATATAATTAATTCGAAGGATAAAAACATTTGTTGAATTATGAAATAACAAATATGTAAATTTTTATTGTTTCTATCCCAGAATAATTTTTTAATATTAATATTTGATAATAGTAAATAAAAGCACGTTTTTGACAGTATATAAAAACATGTTTCAGGCATAGAATTTATTAAAACTGAGTTTTAGTACATATTTTAAAAATTAGTCTGCGAAAGAAATACTGAAAATTTCGTACGTATTTACTATTTCTCAATTCAAAAAATGTTTTTATCTTTAGAATTTTCAAGTATTTCGCGGTAGTCTATAAACTGCCAGGATATTCAGACAATCTCGTTCCCAATTGTACTTGTGTGATTATTATAGCTTGGGAGCTCGTGGCAATATGGGCATATGATTAGCTCGTCCTTGAAAGTGATAAACAAAAGATTTTTGAAACGTGAATCGTATAAAATAGGTAGCAGTCAAATATCGCTGATTTTGTGAAAAACGTAATTTTATAATTGCAAAAAAAGGTCTCCTAAATTATTAGCTTGTCTGCCATTAATACATTGCGTTAATTTCACTAAATAGATGCTAAAAAATCTCAAGTAGACATGTAAGTTGCTGCGTATTTTTTTTTAATTATTTTAAACTTGTAAAAAAAAGGTACTAAGTCATATTGCTCGTCGACGAATTATTTTTTAAATTGTCTTTTTCATCCGAACAGATGTTATTAAAGATATCAATAAATACTTAACAAAAATTAAATATTTTCAAATATAAAGTACAAAATGATAAACTATAATATATAGGTACAGTTGAACCTCTATAACTCGAACATCAAGGGAGTTGCCAAACAATTCGAGTTATA
>NW_020438879.1:494032-496370 GCF_000699045.2 Agrilus planipennis | reverse complement strand
GAATTTACACTGGTGCGTGTATGGTTGCATATGAGATGTTTTTCTTCCACATTATTTTCTATAATTTCTGAGTAATTGTTAGTATGCAATCGAATTTGTACGGTGTGTGTATAGTTGCATTCGAGATGTTTTCCTTCTACATCGTTTTCCTCTGTTTTTTTTGTAAAAATGTCTGTATTCAGGGCAGTTCAATACTGTCACTACTTAATAATTACATTGTCGCCAATGTGGTAAATTTTTTAACTATTTCTTGTCCACGCTTTTTTAATGAATGAGTGTTTGTTGGTGATTTATGAGACGTTGTTTAAAAGTTTGATAACAATAAATAAAAACACATTTAAATGTTTTAGGAATTGATTTTATTAGAATTCAGTTTAGTAAACTCTATTTCTGAAACATTTATGGGTGTGTGAAATATATAATTAAAATTCGAAGGATAAAAACAACAAATAGCAAATACGTAAATTTTTATTGTTTCTTTCCCAGAATAATTTTTCAATATTATTAATATTTGATAGCAAGCATGTTTTTAACAGTAAATAAAAACATGTTTCAGGCATAGAATTTATTACAACTGAGTTTTAGTACATTAATAATTTTCAAAAATTAGTCTGCCAAAGAAGCACTAAAAAATTTGTACGTATTTACTATTTCTCAATTCAAAAAATGTTTTTATCATTAGAATTTTAAGTATTTCGCGCTAGGAAAGCTGCAAGGACATGCAGATAATCTCGTTACCAATTGCACTTGCGTGATTATCATAGTTCGTGGCAATATGGGCATATGATTAGGTCGTCCTTGAAAGTGGAAAACAAAAGAGTTTTGAAACTTATGAATCGTATAAAATAGGTAGCAAAGTCAGATGTCGCTCATTTTGTAAAAAACGTAATTTTAAAATTGCAAAAAAAGGTCTCATTAACTATTAGCTCATGTCTGCCATTTATACACTGTGTTAATTTCACTATATAGATGCTAAAAAATCGTAGTCATACATGTAAGTTGCTGCGTATTTTTTTAAAATTATTTTAAACTTGTAAAAAAAACGGCTCTACTAAGTCACATTGCTCGTCGACGATGTTTTTTAAATTGTACGTTTTGTCCCTCCTAACAAGAAAAAAATAATGCCAGATATGTATTGCGCTGATTTTAACAGATATTAATAAATACTTAACAAAAATTAAATATTTTCAAATATTTATTAAGTTCAAAATGGTAAACTATAATATACATATAAATATATACAGGGTGTCCCAGTTATAATAATTAAAAAAAAACCATGGGTTCCTGACACAAAATACAACAAAAAAGTGTTATACAATTTTTCAATCCAGTGACAATTGAGCTTGCAAATCGTCTTTGTAAATTTGAACGTACAATTTGTTTCATTACGGGCCTGGATCTAGGCGACCAACAATGTGATAAGAAAAACACATAGAAAATCTGGAATATGTCAATGCTGCAGCAGGAGATGGTATGTTTTCAAAGATACTTATTGTTTTCCTTTATTTATGTTATTGTAAGTACATGCATATTTTTGTCATTTGCTTCGACAAAAGATTATTCGCAAAACCAATCACGTACACATACAGAAAAAAATACTTAGGGTTGTAATTATTACAATTGGTTAGAAGGTCACTCAAGGGATCGGCGATAATTTGATACAGGTATTAACCGAGTGTCATTATTAACTGTTGTGATTTACAACACAAACAGGACAATTTCTGAAACAGATTTTAAACTAACGATAAAGTCCATATGATAATGGTAAAAAATATCAACAAAGTCAATTGGGTCTTGGGCTATTATAAATTGACGTCACATCAAAGTCGTTATAACCGACGGTGTTATAGCCATGTTCCACTATATTAACTAAAAAATAGATTCATTGTACATCAGCCAAAATTTATTTTAAATGACTTATTTTTATTTTTATGTTATTTATTTGTTTTGAAAATGTCTTCCGTTTGTAGCTTTTTCCGATTTCCGATGTCCGAATATCAGGTAAATTTAATTTTGAAAACTACTCACATAGGAAAGTAGTTGCATTGCAAACTTTATGGTGACTATCTGTCAGAAACTCATTAAAGGATAGCACGTAATTGCGTTATCGTTTCTGAGATACAAATAGGGGAATTACAATAGATAGACAATTAATTTCGAACTCGATTATCCTAGGCGTCGCCCGCTTTGGCAATAACAGAACCTGCTGCTGTCTAGTTATTCAAAATTTGTAACGTGTCCTTGGTACTTCTCAACAACTCAGGACAAAAAAAAAACTAAACTCGTTGATGTTAATTTCAAATTTAATTTTTAATGTGGAATGCCTCGAGGTCCTGAA
>NW_020438879.1:492547-493383 GCF_000699045.2 Agrilus planipennis | reverse complement strand
ATTTAAAGATAAAAAAATAAAACTGTTTGGTAATTTTTTACATTAGTTGACATTGGAATTGAGACATGAAGTTTAGTCAGGTAGGTAGTACTCACCAAGTGAAGTAGTGTAGTAGTATTTACTAGAATTTTGTTTATTATTTGTTTAAAAATGAATGTGAGTGAGATCTTCATCCATCACATCACCCTCGTCTGCTTAAATAAATAACACATTAAAATTTAATTTTCACTTAATTATATAAATTAAATTAAAATTACCTGTTTGCTCATCCTGTGGTAATTCTTGTAAAAAGTCCTTGTACAACGAAGGCACTTGGTCCCCGTCAAACCATTTAAAGTTTAATTGATCTTCATTTTAGATCCATCTGTAATTAGTAACTTCTGTATTCTCTAAAGGATCTTTTAAAGCCCAATTTTTCCATAATTTTATATTGTACGAGGTTCTCAACAAATGTTGATGAAGTTCCGTTTGACACGGAGATAATAATGAAGCGTCAAAGTTAGTTATCGAATACTCGAATGATTGCTTATATTTTTAACGTTATATGATTTGAAAAATAACTCATACCGCCCTTCATTGACATTATTTTTAATATTGTATATACTGCAAACAAATTCTTCCAAAATATTGACAATACTGGTACAATAATGAGTCGCTTTTTCTAGTCTTGAAAAAATTTCTGAATATTTGCTGGAGCTTAGTAATTTCTCAAAATCAGTACTTCTAATATCTGGTATTTTTATATTCATATTTTTTACATATAACAGAACAATTTTTATTTGGAGGGCGGCGTTGTACGGGTGCGAAACTTGGACAGTGGGCGCGGCGGAAAAAAA
>NW_020438879.1:480339-492533 GCF_000699045.2 Agrilus planipennis | reverse complement strand
TGTATGTCTTTTTATACTTATATTAAAAAATTTAAATAAAAAACTAATTACTCATTAATGCTGGGACATATACGTCTGGCAATTAAACTTATCAAAAAATCTTGTTGAGGACTATTAGTAAAAAAAGTGCCAGACCCAGTTATGTCCCTGAACCTATGCTATGCATTTTTACTAATAGGATTAGTGTTACATCTTTCCAATATGTAATAATAAAATTGTCACTTCTTATTAGTCTTGATTAGAGAAGTCGCTTGCTTCAACTTTAACCTTTTTGCAGTTAATTGATAAAATAATTGTTTTTAAAAATAAAGTTTTATTAATTAAAAAGATTATTGGCGCTGCGAACAGGATCCACAGAAACTTTAACTACAGAATAATTCATCGCAAATAATTCGGTGTCGTGAGTTTGTTGCGAATACGAAAATCGTGGGGCATATAGTGTTACGCGAACATTAACAGTGAATGCCGAATTCGGATAGACAAACTTGGACATCGACCCTGCCTGTTGGAGGAGACTACAAGGATGTTTTTATCAGTCAGCCTGTATGTCTTTGTAATCCTTTTAAGTAATTCCATTGCATCCCTTTAATGCATACGTTAAATATATAGAGATAGAACTCCTATCAATTCTACAAGTTCAGATAGCGATTCTGATTTAGAAACATTAGGGGCATTGAAACGAAAACTACTCGGTTTAAGTAATACGACATTTAGTTCAGTTACACAAAATACTAAAATGGCTCAGCCCTCACAATTAGAATTAAATTCAGCTAAGGATATGATTCCTGAATATTCAGGCGATTCCAAACCTTTAGCCTATTTTATTAAACAGTCGGAAAGATTTATTTCGTTCTTTGAAAATAAAACCGACGTTAACTGTCTTTAAAATAAGTTACTTTTCGAACAAATTAAATCACAGATCGTAGGTGATGCGAGAAAAATATTAATTATACCTTTTGCTGAAACGTGGACTCAAGTAAAAGATGTTTTAATATCTCGTTTTGGTGACGAACTACATAATATTGTGGATTCGGAGCAAACGCTTTGTGAATCAGAGGGTTACTTTCAACCCCAAGCTTGAAAAATGCGGAGACAGAGTCGGAAAATTTTCCCGACCAGCTTTAACAGTTCGACTTGACTTAAACTTCATCATAAAACAACCAAAACTACTTTCCATTACCGTACCACAATTTGACGTTAAAATTTTAATTGATTCAGGAGCATAAAATCATCAATCAAATTATTAATACCGAACCTGCTGAAAAATATTTTTCAATATTTTTTTCACGGCGCTGTACTGTACGGGTGCGAAACATGAACAGTGGGCGCGGCGGAAAAGAAAAGGATAGAAGCGTTTGAAATGTGGTGTTACAGGCGAATGATGAGGATACCGTGGATAGAGAGGGTTATAAATTAAGAGGTATTAGAAAGAGCAAGAGAACAGAGGACTATGGAAGTCAATAAGAAATGGGCGAGATAGGTTAGTAGAACACCTTCTCAGGCATGAAGGTCTAGTCAGAGAAATGTTAGAGGCAGAAACGGATGTTAGGAGGGGTAGAAGTAGACCTAGATTAGATTAGTGTTCGCAAATAATTAAGGATATGGGTTGTTTTAGTTTTAGGGAAATGCAAAGATTAGCTCAGGGTAGGAAAGAGTGAAGGTGCGTGTCCAACCAGTCTTAGGACTGACGATGATGATCAGTTTCTTTTCAAAGCTCTTACTTCTCTTAATAATTCTATTACTGGTGGTAATAATACGTAGGTCACGTCAGAAGTCTTGTCGTATGAAAAAAGTATTTGGTAATTCTTTACATTAGTTGACATTGGAATTGAGACATGAAGTTTAGTCAGGTAGGTAGTACTCACCAAGTGAAGTAGTGTAGTAGTATTTACTAGAATTTTGTTTATTATTTGTTTAAAAATGAATGTGAGTGAGATACAGGCCCTTAAAGTTTTCTTAATCGGAGGAAATACCGGTAGGTACGGCCCTGGCTTCAGCCTTCCGTCAGCTGTTCCCGCCAAACATCGTTTGTCCTAAAACATATCTTCGTAACATTATTCTAATGTATCAGCCCGCCTTCGGCGGGCAGGGGCATTAAACAAACTCGAGTCTGTCATACATCTACCTAACTAAACAATGACGTCATCAATGTATATTTGGCGAGAACAGCTGACGAAGGGCTGCAGCCAGGGCCGTACCAATCGAAATTTCCTCCGATTAAATAACTTTAGGAGCCTGTATCTCAAGCTACATTGGTTTCCGCACGGAATTAATGCTACCACACGATTCTACTTGGTCAGTACTACCTACCTGACTAAACTTCATGTCTCAATTCCAATGTCAACTAATGTAAAGAATTACCAACCAATGCTCCCATTTGTCTTTTTCAATGGAATCACATATTGTTTCCCAGACTTCGATTAACTCTTCCTCCGAAGCAAACTTACGTCCTTTTAGTTGTGATTTTGTAAATGGAAAAAAACCAAAGTCGCATGGTGCCAAGTCAGGACTGTAAGGTGGATGGTCCAATACTTGGATTCCAGTTTCTTGAAAAGTCTGTTGAGTTAGCTGAGCACGATGCGCTGGAGCGTTGTCGATATGAAGGTACCATAAGCGCAAAGGAGACTTTGGTCTGACATTTTTTAACGCTGTAAATAACTGTGGCAAACAAACTTCAGTATACCAACGAGCTGTGACTGTCTTCTGCTTATCTAGCACAACATTGGCTACTAAACCCGTTTTACGAAAGACCCAAACCTTGTTCTGTGATTTAGATGGCACATCAAAAAAATACAGCCAGCTTTCATCAGCTGTAACGATTGAATTTACAGCACTGTGTTCTCCCGATTCGAAGTCCTTAAACCTTTCTTTGCACCAAATTACGCGTGCCTACCGTTGAGCGTTGGTCAGCTTGTGGGGTATCCACAGGGTACAAAGTTTTCTAACATTTAAATGGTTCGATATAATTCTTCCAATACTTCGTTCGGAGATATTCAGGGTTTCAGCTAATTGTTTATAAGTGATTCGACTATCAGTATACTAAATACCATCTCTCAGTGGTTCTTAAAAACGGACAATTTTTGTCAAATACTTTCTTCATTTCTTCTTCACACTGTTTAGTAGATAATCCGCGACGAAAGTTATAGAAAATAATAGCGCGATATCCGACAATTGGGAACGACGTATTAAAAAGCTCACTAATTAAATTTCGTCAGTTAACACTTTATATTTTGTACTTAGACTACACAAAGAGGGTACTTTGTAATAAAGTAAACAAATCAACGCTGCATTATGTTTAAGTGCTTTACGACAAGATTTATGCCGTGACCTACGTATTAGTCATCTTATCCTATGTTACAGGAATACGCTATTAATTCGATACAGTTTTAGGTAGTGAGGAGTTCTATAAGTTAAGTGCGAACATTGATTATTCTAATAAACTATTGCAAATAGGTAATGTAAAGATATCTTTCCTAGAATATATAAATAATCACAATTTTAGGCGTTTTATCCAGAAAATTAGTAAGACGATTAAAGTACCCGTTAATATCCATGAAGGAGAAATTTTAAATACCTGAAACCGAATTGGACCCACACATACGAATTCCCGAATCGATAGCTTTTGCGGAAAATGGATGTAATAGGCTAATTACCTTTTCAGTAGTGTCCGACCGAAACTGGTTTTTACGACCGAAACCGAAACCGAATTTCTCTCATATTTTATCACTGGTCCATGTTATTTAATACCAAAGTTATGTATCTAAAGTTAAAAGTGCACTTTTCAATAACTTCTTTCAAATAACACTAATCTTAAACTTATATTATATTTCTTGTAACTTGTATTCATTTCGTTTTCCATTTTTTTGTGTCATTAATTTGTAGTCTGGTCTAGCTTAAAATCACCCCTTTTCTCAAATTTCATTCTATTGCTGTTCGCTTGTTTCTGTCATCTGTGCACTCAAACCTCTAGTTCATCGCTTGTGAGAAAACTCAAGATTCTTTTACATATCCATTTCAGTTTCAAAATTCATTACTGATAGATTTATTGCAGTTTCACTTCTCAACCTTATTTTTCTATGTCTCAACGAATACCGTAAGTAAAAAATGTCTAAAAGCATCTTGGGGGTAAAAACAGTTGTTTTTTAAAAACATACTCAAGTCAGTTAGTCAGTCAGTTGCAGTTTAGACCTTCACTTAATCAGAACCTCTAATTTTAACATTGTACAACCATCACTGTACCAAAGTAAGGGACAAGTAAATTAGTTTAACTTACTTCGCTCGCCCTTCTTATTATTAACAAAATTGTTATTGTGTCGGCAAACACATAGAAAAGACTGCCTGGTGTCAGAAGCCCTGACATCGGCAACAGTCTCAGTTTCGGCCGGAACCGAAACTTCCTTATAAGGATCATGTTTTGAGAGAAAAATAGAGAAAACGTTATTATAATCAGTCAATTTTATTTTTTTATCTAGTCACATAGCTCCGCAGTCTTTGACATTCTCACTTGTTGATAATCAAATCAAAATCAACATAACAACCCTCATTAAAGGAAATACTTTAATTGCGCCTTAAAAATACTTAAAATAGGTGAGATGTTTATTTGAGTAAGTAGACTAAACTCATTTTTCTTTTGAAGATTATTCATGCTTTTTTTTTATATAATATTAAACATAAAATGGCGAAATGTCTACTAATCTACTTCGCTTAATGGATGGAATTTAATGCGCCGAACATGACCGAGCAGAGCGCGAGAACTCCCGAACGCAGTTTCGGTTTCGGACGTAGTTTCGGCAGGTTTGCCGCCGAAACCGAAACTCGTTTTTTTTTTTGCCGAAACTCGACCGAAACCGAAACCGAACTTTCCGTCGGACACTACTTTTCAGGAAGGAAGAACGTGCGAAATTAGCTTCAATTAATTTAAGAATGCCTTTAAAGGCCAAATTTGGCCTCAGAAATGCGCCTTCGACGTTCCAAAGAGTTATGCACAACATTTTTAATGAATACCTCCATAAATTCTATTTTGTGTACATGGATGACATAAGTCATCTTTGCAGGATCATCTCATTCACATAAAATTGATTATTGAAAAAATAAAACAGTTCAATTTAAAGGTTCAACTTAAATCGGAATTTTTGAGAAAGGAAGTTGCATTCTTACGTTACGTCGTAACACCTCAAGGCATAAAACCGAACCCGGAAAAAATTAAGGTCGTCCAACGCTACTCATTACCGAAAGCAACTTAGCAAATTAAGAGCTTTTTAGGACTAGTCGGTTACTATCGACGCTTTATCAAAAACTTTGCCAAAATTGTACAGCCGTTTACCAACTGTTTAAAAAAGGCAACTGTCAAAGACGTTAATAATCCAAACTATATCGAATCATTTCATAAGTGTAAAGAACTTCTAACCAACGGTCCTATACTTCAATATCCTAACTTCACAAAACAATTTACAGTTAACATAGGCGCTATTTTATCCCAAAAAGACAAACCGATAGCGAACTATTCCCGGACGCTCAATTCACCTGAGCGTAACTACTCGACTATTGAGCGAGAACTTTTGGCAATAATAGGGACGATAAANTAAACATAAAATTACTTTTGTTATTGTTACCTAATATCACATAGGTATAGGAACTTAATATTTAAATGTCTACTAATCTACTTCGCTTGGATGGAATTTAATGCGCCGAACATGACCGAGCAGAGCGCGAGAACTCCCGAACGCAGTTTCGGTTTCGGTCGTAATTTCAGCAGGTTTGCCGCCGAAACCGAAACTAAACCGAAACTCGTTTTTTTTGCCGAAACTCGACCGAAACCGAAACCGAAAACGAACTTTCGGTCCTACACTAATTTAACCTATTTAGTCACCGTAACCTAACCTAACTTAACCTATTTAGTCACCGATAGCAACGGTGATTTTTCAGTCACCGTGAAGAAATCACTGGTAGTGAAATAGCGCCCATCACTGAATGCGAGAGGACTTAGGTATTAAATTTCATGCTAAAATGATCGCCAGAGCTGAAATACTGCAACATTCTATAAATCGTGTTATGATTAATCGATGACTGCACGCTATTTACAGAATTTTATTAATTTTCAGATTTTCGCAATCTTTACAGTTAAATATTAATTAATAGCCTGCATGAAGGTCACTTAAGAGACTCACGGAGGTTGAATGTAACCTCGAGGTTTATGCAAAGCTGGAGGATGTGGTTCATAGAGGCGAAATAGATTTGCCTAATCATACAACCGTTCGTACCGAGTAAAAAGGGATAAAAAGTAATTTTAAGCGATTAGTAAATTTCATTGATTGATTGATACATATTGGAAATTGTGAAACTGAATTAGAAAATAATTTTGTAACGCACGTGCCGGGGAAATATACGCTTAACGCGTATTTTAGGATGAATATATAGGCATAGGGTTGGTTTTCAAGTAAAAATAAGAATAGTTACATTAAACCAGAAAAGTCAAGGTAAAAGTAACATGCGTGTTTTAGCTTAAACAAACCGGTCATGGTCATGGTACACGCGGAATTGGCCATTGCATGTGCTAGTTGTAACACATATCCACTTTTTTTAGTTTTAGTGCTGAAAAAAGAAAAGGAAATGTGTGTTTATTAATAGAAATTATAATAAAACTATTCCCATTAAATCGACTTATATGCTTTTGGAGAAATAAATTTGGGCAAAGTAGAATAAGGCGACTTAAATTAGTCGTAAATAAAACAAATTTTAATCAAACCTTATTACATCTACTTATTGTACGTGCTATTTATAAAAACTATACTTTTGGCGTAGATGCTTTCAATTCACGCTTATAGTAGGAGAGGTAGGCACTAGATTTCAACGTGTCCTCCGGAATATGAACAAATTTTGGATAGTAGAGGAGGTTTCTAAACAGGCGAACAATTTACAAGAATGAAGGCGTACATACTGAGGGTGAAATTGCTCTATTTTTTTTTTAATTGCGTTATAAGATAGCGATCAAAGATTTACAGAAATGTAGCCCTCGGTTTACTTGCCTAATTTAATTATTAAGCGAGGACACTGAGTTGGAACAAAAGGGACAGGAGTGAAGTTGACAAAAATAAATTAGTTGCAATTAGAAAATTGAGGGCATGCCTTGACTTTAAATAAAAGTTGGTAGTCAAGGTTAAGTTACATTCAAGGTCATCAATTGAGTTCCTCTTGAAAAGGGTATAAACTTCATTTTAAACTTTTTTCGAAATATTGAAAAATAATCAAGATATTCCATGTTCTTTTACAATAACTTTTGTATACCCACCTTGTTTGCCACCCCTATTTGTCCCAACTCATGTGTCAACCCAACGGAAGTTCAATTAAATTTATATTTATGTAAATCTTTGAATCACCATCTCGATGACGTAGTTTAAAAAAAGTAGGGAACAGTTACCCTTTATACCTAGCATCTGAGCTGAATGCCTGAAGGGAGATTTTCATTAGATAAGCGTCTATAGCTGCCATAGGTCAATGTTGGGCGGGCAGATCCTTGAGGGGGTCTAAAGTTTAGAGAAGGCCCTTTGATTAGTCTAGTTTAAATGTCTTTAAGGCAAATTAGACAAATTAATTAAAATATTATAAATTTAATTAATTATGTTTATTATAGTTACTTAGGTATCTGCATCTGTGTATATATATATAGTAAAAAGATCTAAATCGGTCATCATTATCATGCGTAGTCTAAATCAATAGTTTTGTAGCACTTTGGAATTTTTAATGCTTTGAAATTCCCATGATTTTTTCAAGTTCAGTTTTGATTATGTTTATGGCACTATATGACCATTTGAACAATAGCTCTATCTTTTATAAAGTACATAATTTATTGGTTCTAATTTTTCACTGCAATTATGTTTCGTGTTGTGGGCAGTTTGTAACTGTTTATTAAAATCATTAATTTATTATTTATTTTTAATGTATATTTATTCGATATGAGGAAGCCCCTCGAAGCCGAAACACTAGTGTAAACAGTGCCTACCGATAAATAAAACCTTTTCGTTTTTATTACAGCGATACAATTTTAGATGAAATGGATAAATAAAACATTTTCATTATTAATTCTTAGGGTTCCATACGTCCGAATGAAAAATGGAACCCTTATAAGTCATTCATATGTCTGTCTATCCGTCTGTCACAGTCAATTTGCTCCGAATCTATTGGACCGATTAAGTTGAAATTTAGTACACATATAAATTTCGGTGACCTAAACACGGACGCATAACGTAAACTAATTAATTTTGAACATGGTGGTTATTTTTGGGGGGTCAATAAGAAATTAAAAAAGAATGTTTTGCAAACTGTATCGTGTGACATATCAAATGAAAGGGCTTCTTGTAAAGGTTTTAAAATAAATAGTTTTAAAGTTATTTAAGAAAATAGATGAAAATTGTCCATCCGCCCTCCTTATCTCTGAAACTACTGAACCTAATATTTTGTATTTATATATACGAATGAAAAACGAAACCTTTATAGTATCACTCGTGTGTCTGTCTGTCCGTTTTTAGTAGTCAGTCTTTAATTTATTCAGTGTAACAATTTTACTATAGTTAATAATAGGTGCATGATGTCTTAAAAATATAATCGTTCTTTTATAAACGCATCTGTATGATTATATTAGAATAATGGTTTAGTACGTACAATTTTATTGTTATTTCCTTTGCTTGCAGAAAGTAGCTTTTCATAAGTAGATCAGTGAGTGATATTACAAAGGAAAATCGAGTGTACGTATGCGTGTGCGTAGATCAAGGTTTTTAAATGAAATCTGGTTCTATTATTCATGTTTTCTTCGGTAATTTTTTATTGATATAGCTTCGCGAGGCCTACTAATCGCAAGTTTCCCTTGTTATTATAACAACAAGCCGCGATGAGAGCGGTTTCAAAGGTAATGATTGTAAACAAATTACATCGCAGAGAAATCAGTAAAATAACGAATGAAAGCAGTAAAAGTATTTTGTATAGTTGTTATTATCGTGTTAAACGCGCATTGACTATTTGTATAGCAATAATGATAATAAAGATATAAGATTGACACAAAACAGTCGTTCGTTAACAAATGCCTTTTATAATAATCGGCATTGCAAATNAAAGACATACAAACTTCTAAAAAGACAATTTTATTGCCCAAATACGAAAGGCACCCCTAAAAAATTGTTGTTTTATCAGGGCCCTTGTTGGCTAAACGTCCGTTGGAAATTTTTCACATCGACATTTTCCAATTTAGCTCTAATAAATTTCTTAACATAATCGATTTGTTTACGAAATATGCCCAGGCTTATTGTGTGCACTATGTAACCTGTATTACCATAAGGAATAAATTGAGACATTACTTTTCTCGCCACGACCATCCCCAAAAAATTATTGCAAATTCGAGTAATGAATTCACTAGCTACATTGTAAGAGAATATTGCTCGATTTTTAAAATCGAATTACATATTACTACAGTTGCCAATAGTAGGTTCTTCAAATTCACCCATTGAACGGTTCCATTCTACCATCTTAGAAAAAATCAGAACATTATCTTTAGAAAATCTCTATGAAACCCCAAAAAATTTAATGATTAGTGCAATTTTAATTTATAATCAGTCAGTACACACCTCTACCGGTTATACTCCGTTTGATCTTTTGTATGGACCTTACGATAGTTTGCATTTATACGAGGTTGATTTAGATAAAATAGTTTATCAACAATATGATGAAAACCGGAGAAAAAAAATTATTCCATTTTTCGAACAAGTATATCATAAAGTTAGAAAAGTTTAATCAGAGTAGAAGACAAACGCTAGAAGTTAATGAACCTGTAGTTTATATACAAAGGAAGTCTAAGGCTCCAAAGTTTCAGAAGCTGGAAGTAAAAAAAGTAGATAACAAAAAGATTGAAAGAAAAATTTCTAAACGACCAACTAACGCGCATGTCAGAGCTACAAGACCTTTTAAGAAAAAATTTCCTTCTATACAGGATCATCATCTTGACGATCCCCAACCGGGGCCGGATTAATTCCCGGGGTTATTATTTGAAAGGACTAGGATCTGCAAAATTTTTGTCACACTAGCATAAGTTGTGTTTTTATTTTATTATTACTCGTGTAGAATTAAGTTATGCAGCACTTATAGAAAATGTAGCAGTTATAGATGTCGGAACAGGTGGAGGGCCAACACAAAAATTAATGTTGAGTCTAAAGGATAATTGCGATCTAATTAAAAGTCAGATTAGAAAACTAAAGCACAAAACAAAGAGAGGATTAATTAATGTCCTAGGTATTGCTATGAAATATATCACCGGAAAACCTGATAGCAACGATTTAGCTGAAATTAACAAACATATAGATTCTCTCTATAAAAACCAGGAAAACATTGTAGAACAAATGGGAAATTTCTCCTCTTTCGCTTATCATCTAACCAACAGATATGCCAATGATTTAAAATTAATACAAACGAGTCTCTCGATACTTCTCTTTATCACCTAGATAAGATCAAAATTCGTATATAAATTCAAGCAGCCATTGAGTATAATATATATTTAAGTCAAAAATTANTTGTAAACAAATTACATCGCAGAGAAATCAGTAAAATAACGAATGAAAGCAGTAAAAGTATTTTGTATAGTTGTTATTATCGTGTTAAACGCGCATTGACTATTTGTATAGCAATAATGATAATAAAGATATAAGATTGACACAAAACAGTCGTTCGTTAACAAATGCCTTTTATAATAATCGGCATTGCAAATTTTCTATTCGAAAGTGCATAATTTCTTAAGTTCGTCGGTAAGTGACTTGGTTTACTTTTCGATAAAAGAGAATGTTGTCGTGATCATCGTATTTCCAGTTGTCATTCGGTGAGAGTTAAAAAAATAAGTTCTTAAGTTCAGTGGCTGCTAATTTTAATGAGGCACGTAGCGGCATCTGTCAACTTTTAATTTTTTTAGAAAACAATACGATAGGCTTATGTGGATTTGATTCTCGCAGTGGGGTTCCGTTGTTCCGTACCTTCCCGAGAAAAAAGAGATAAAAATGTTCAGTCTCTCAAAGTCTCTGAAAGCGCAACTCGAGTCTCCGTCTCTCATCGAGTCTCTTTGGTGTCGCAGAGAGAGACTGTTGAGAGATTGTCAAAAAAACTGTTTAGCAATCTCTGAATGAGAGACTCGAATCTCAGAATGAGAGACTCGAATCTCTCAATAAGTGGTGTCTCGATAGACATGGTTAAAATTTTCTAAGTTCAACATATTTCAGAGATCCCAGTCTTTCTACGAGAGACTCGAGTCTCTCAATTTTTCAGTTTTATTCATTCAGTCTCTCTGTGAGAGACTCGAATCTCTGAATTAACAATTTTATTGTTCGAGTCTCTCTACAGAGACTGTGAGAGATCCATAAAAACACCTAGGCAATAACTGAGAGACTGTGAGAGACGCTCTCAGAGACGTTGAAAGATTTTGAGAGACTGGAGAGAGATTTTTGTCTAGGGTTATCAGGTCTAGTTCCGATTGGTTAACCTTCGTTTGATCGTCCACCCTTATTTGATTACTTACTTCTTCCCATTTTGTGAACTAATTAAAACATTTATATAAGAGAAGCGTATATTTAAATTAGAATTATTATGAAGATGTCCTAAATTAGTTGTTGTCCATGTTGTCAAAAGTGTGTAATACGGAATGAAATTTGTTATATTTTCAGCTGGAATCGTGGAAGCAATACTACTGTTAATTTAAGTTAGATTCTTCACCGTTACTATTAAATTATGTAGTTTTTTCCAGGGTAGCGGTCAAATAATTACACAGCTATATGTTTTTTGTAACGTTTTGGTTTATTTATCCATCTTCGGACTTTTGAAGTGGTACTACTTCAACTTCAAAAGTCAGAAGATGGTTGAATAAACCGAAACGTTTAAAAAAAAACATACAGTTCTGTAATTATTTGACCGCCACTGGAAAAAATTACGTACTTTACTTCTTTTATTTTCTCTAGCGATGTACCCCTTCCAATGTCTTGGATGCGCGCTGACAAAATCGTAGGTAGGGAGAAAAAACTCATTATACTCTCGCCCTTGTTCATTAAACATACTTTTTCATACAGTACCTGCCAAAAGTTTTGTTCAATCATGAATAGTAGTGCGAGTCGAAAACAAGCGTTAAAGCCTTTAATATGTCTTCAAATATAAATAAACATCTCGTTGATATT
>NW_020438879.1:406266-479955 GCF_000699045.2 Agrilus planipennis | reverse complement strand
CGTGCTGTCAAACCTACACTAGCAAGGAGATCGGGCTGAAACTATAGCTACAAGCTATCCAAGGATGGTACTATAGAATGTCACCTCAAGGTAGGCCTAGTGGCGTCATCTCTTGGTTAGGCCGGAAACTTATCAATCCACCCTCGTATAGCGGTAACAGTATGCATCCCTGTCGGACTCCCTTCCTAATATTTACTTTCTCTACGTTGCAACCCCATCTCTATAACTGTTTGTTGCTCTTTATATAAACTAAGTATCACTCTTCTATCTTTGTAACTCATCCCTACATTTTTAAGTGTATTTAACATCTTGTCCAATTTAACATTGTCAAAAGCTTTTTCTAAATCTACAAATCCTATGTACGCACTTTTTCTTTTTTGCTCTATAAAAAAAAATCCAGTAGCCAAGGAAGACGTCATCGAGAATCAGAATTCACCGTTGTCGTAATAAGAGAATCGAGGACGATTCTATCACTAAAGATGGAGGAGTTATGTCCTTAAACCTGTGTACAACCGATAAGCGCGAGATATTACCGTGAGAACGTATTTTACTGATTATGCAATCTATCCAATGTGTAATAATAAAATTGTCACTTCTTATTGGTCTCTTGATTAGAGAAGTCGCTTGCTTCAACTTTAAGATTTTTGCAGTTAATTGATAAAATATTTGTATTAAAAAAAAAAAAGATTTTTTTATTTATCTTTAATTAATCATTAATTAATTATGCAGCGATAATACTATGGCAGAAGTTAACTTTAGTGATTTTTATAGTGAACATTCCACTATTTTAAAATTATTGCCGCCAACTCCCCAGCTATTAAGTCACTACAATGTCTCGTTTCATCTGATTATAATGACAATCAGATTTAAATTTTATCAAGTATTTTTCAAACCTGTATATGCAACAATCAACGGCTATTTGGGAGAAGACGCCACCGCGCCCTTCGTCCATGTTTCGCACCCGTACAGCGTCGTTCTCCAAACATACATCTTAAAACACCTTTTTCGAAGTTATAAATTAACCGTTCGCGAGTATAGAAGTGACTTCTTTTTATTGAAGGCGACTCGACCCTACACTATCCTCTGCTTTATATCCCTACAATTCTTTCCGTCCTAACTTACATCTCACTTCCTAGATACCTAAAATCAGTCATTTCTTCTAATTTTTCGTCTCCTATCTTTATATTCGCTATTTCTCTACTTTTTATTCCCTTGCATACCAGTATTTTTGTTTTATTTTCACACAGGACTGTTTTGTCACTACCCCTTCCATTTTATTAAAAGCTATCTCTTATCTCCTCCTTGCTAGATGCTAATACTGCTATATTATCTGCAAATCTAAGCATGCATACTAATATTTTGCTCCTGTATGTCTATCCCTATAGTTGTACTGTCTTTAATGATGTTGATCGGGTCTTCGATTTATAGATTAAAAAGTAGCGGTGACAGTGTGCATCCCTGTCTGACTTCCTTCTCGATAACTGCTTGTTGCTCTTTATACAATCTAAGTATCACTCTTCCCTTCTTCACAAACAGGAACAAGAAACAAAAATACATATTAGACTAAAAATGAAACGTAAAATTCGTCTTAAGAGCTTCTTTTTTTTTGTTATAACGTTACAAATTAAGTTTAAATAAATTTTAACTCGATCAAGGAAGTAAGACGACCTCATTTTTCCGTTACGACGCAATTTAATTTTTGATAAAATAGTAAAAAAATACGCTGATTCTGAATTTAGTTATCCACAGTCTGAGATGTTGGGGCAACATTTCTTAATTTAACATTTAGTGAAAAAAAAAAATACTTTTTGCGTAATACCTCCTCTTTAGTGCATTTTTAGCCTTTGTTTGCCTGAAGTATCTAGATACTAAACCGTATACAAAGGTGTTGTTAAATAATTCATTGTAGAATCGATCCAAATGGATAATTTTTAAAAATTCCGGCGGGATANCTCCTCACCGGTTAAGAGTTTGGCCGAGAGTTGTCTCCTTCCTTTTCTGGCCTAGTGCTGTTCTTTTCTACTTTGCGCCGGTCAAACTGAAGGTCACTTCGCTACAGAAAGTAAACGAACTGTACTACTGTTAATAAGAGGTTGGCAAACCAAGCCAACGAAACATTACAAAAGAAAACTACGCTAACATCTTACATTAATTCGTCTAATATCTGGTTCTTCACGGATTATTAGTAGGCATTAATAACAGCGTTATTAGATTTGGTCATGCAGTCTTGCTAAAATGCAAGACGAAGACCAAGACCAAATACGTAAAACTAAACAAAAAATTATTACTTCTGGTGGATTTATGAGTTAAAATTTTTGAAGTAATAGTGAATTAATTTCTTGAATTAACTTTAGCCTCAAATTAATGAGTAAAAATTGTTGCTGCTGTTACTCGCTCGCCGGGAATCGAACCCGAGCGTCTGGTTTTTCGGCTAAGCATACGAGCCAATGCCGCTGCTTAAGCTATATATCCTTTATGTTGTTATTTCTGGGTCTATGCTTTTATAAATTTAATATTTCAAAGTGGAATTAGAATACATGCGATCTACTTGTACAAACAAGCGTCAGTCAAATTGTAATGTAGGTATACTGTCAATGGCATAAAAGGTTTGTTATGCCATACTGTTTTGTTGAATTGAAATCTGTCGTGATTTCGTTGCTTTAATTAAAAAAAAAACAACGATATAGGACTTTGAATAGACACTTACGTGACTGTATTAGATCCGTATCTAATAATATATATCGTTAACGATAACTCCTAACAAGGTGTGACGATCCTATGATGACGATGATGATGAATAAGTGGTTAATTTTATCTACACCTGGTTTACAAACTGGAGACTGCTTGAACTAACAACCCGTAGGTTTTAATTAGGGTTTAAATGAAGTAGGAATATACAGGAACTCTTCATATTGGGGTAGCAAAGTGTTGTGAATAGAAAAGACTACTAAAAGATGTAATCATATGCATTGCATTCAATAATATATTTTTTTTATTACTATTATGAGATTACTTTCTTAAATAAAACATGAATAACGTTCCTGTTTCACAACCCTTTCATTTCATTTTGTATATCCTTCCGTAATCATTAGAGAAGATTTAAAAACTAACTGAATTTAGCTATACGGGTAACAATAGAGAAAACGATAGAAAAAGGGAAGAGAAAGTAGGATTGGTAGTTTTAGAAAAGGCTTTTGACAATGTTAAATGGGGCAATGTACTATGTAGGGATGAGATGTATATGTAGCATTTATAAACAGCAACAGGAAGTTATAGAACTTAAGCAGCAACGTAGAGAAGTAAATATGAGGAAGAGAGTCAGGCAATGATCTATATATCGATGACGCGATACATTATTAATACATTAATTTTAAGTAGGATAAATATACTGGGGCAAAAGAAGAAAAAGTTAACGATGGACAGAAATAAATAAAATGGAAGCGATATTGACAAAACAGTACTGTATGAAAATAAATAAAAGTAAAACAAAAATACTACTATGAAACAGAAGAAAGAGTTAAAATAAAGATAGGAAATGAAAAATTAGAAGTAACTGGTTTTCGGTATCTAATATGAAGTCGGACAACTCAGGATAGAAGGAACAATAGAAATTCAAAAAATATTTTTAAAGGCAGAAATGAAAAGGCTTGAAGCGTTCGAAATGTGGCACAGGCAAATGATTAGCATACCTTAGATAGAGAAGGTTAGAAATGAGGAGGTATTAGAAAGAGTAGGAGAACAAAGGGTGCTATGGAAGTCAATAATAAATAGGCGAGATAGCTTGGTAGGACACTTTCTCAGGTATGAAAGTCTGGTCAGAGTCATATTAGAGGCAAAAACGGAAATTAAGAGAGGATGTGGGATGTTCTAGTTTTAGAGAAGTGCGAAGATTAGCTCAGAATAGGGAACAGTGGAGATGCGGGTCCAATCAGTTTTAAGGCTGACGACTTTATGATGATGACGAGGAAAACTTACTATAGATTTCATATGGTCTATCAGTAGGTATCTCTATAAAGAGAGCAGTTTACATTAAAAGTGACTGAGCGACATGGCCTAGAGGTTTAGGGTACTGATTAGCATTCGCGAGGGGACTTGTTCGATTTCGGGTCCGTCTGCGTTGTTCCAAGTTTTTCTGTGGTTTCTTTGGATCACTTGGTAAATGCGGGGGCAGTAATAATCCACAGGTAATTATTCACTCTCTTCTGTCTTGATTTCGTTCGTCTCATCTTTTTTACTTCAACTACTACTAACCTATTCCCGCAATTACTAAAAAGAAAGGAGCCTGAAGATGAGGGTCTTCCACCCTACCCTCCGACGTAGTACGGAGGGACTTTCCGCCCATTAGTAGCTGCTGGTAATGAAACATCCAAAAGGTTTAGTTTTTCAGTTAAAGTAAAGTGTTTGCTTTAATATGTTAAATTGTACATAATTTTCTCTTTTTATAAATAAGAGACATTATAAGAGTACATCAAGTAATTTAACATTCGAAGACATGCAATCATCTTAAAAATACTTTGGGTTTTACAAACTAATTAAGAAGAAAAATACTTTAAATCGCCACCATCAAAATAATTTAATTTGATATGTATGTAGGAATAGGAGAACATAGGGCTCTATGGAAGTCAATAAAAAATAGGCGAGATAGGTTGGTAGGACACCTTCTCAGGTATGAAGGTCTAGTCAGAGACATATTAGTGGCAGAAACGGGAGTTAGGAGGGGTAGAGGTAGATCTACGTTAGATTACTGTTCACAAATAGTTAAAGATGTGGGTTGTTCTGGTTTTAGGGAAATGCGAAGTTTAGCTCAGGATAGGAAAAAGTGGAGGTACATGTCCAACCAGTCTTAGGATTGACGACCCTATGATGATGTATTTAGGAATATGTAAGGCCCCTTTTTATTGTAATATTGATGAACAAAGAGCGGCTTTTTCTTGCATTATATTTTCTATGTCAAAGAATAGAAAGTGACAACCACCACCATGAATAAACCAAACCCTCTTCCATTCTTTTTGTTTTATTCTGCGGAATATTACAAATACGAAACAATAAACTGTATTACGTCAGTCAGCTGCGCTTTCTTTAGTATAATCAAAGAGACGTGAATAATATTATTCGTCAACAAAATAATGTCCCCTACATTGTTTGCATGATCTTTGTATCCGTTGTAATACGTAACGTCGCTCTTGCTCCTGTTCCCTTCGTACATCTTGATTATCCATTACAAGTTTTGCTGTGATCAATTCCATAAAATAGTCAAAAACTTGTTCCAAGTATATCGGTATGACTTTACCCTTGGAAACCATTATGTCAATGACGACTTCGCAAAAATACAAACTTTTGTCAATCGTGTTTGGATGTATACCGTACATTTCATCAAATTCATCCGCGTCAAAATAGGGATTTCCTTGTGCCCGACGTTTGCTTTCTTCATATTCATTTCTATATTGTTCTGCCCAATTCTGAGCAAATGTTTTAACAACGTTTATAACGACAATAATGGGTTCAGAGACGGACGGAAGCAAATTTTGAATACTATCAATACCTATATTTACCGCCTCGTTTACAATTGCCATTGCAATTGCAAGAACTTTTTCTTTTATACATTGAGAAAATTCGCGCAAGGTCATTTGCAAGGCATGATTAAGTGATGTTGAATCAGTATATAGACGAGCACCAAAAGATACTAAATTTACAAAGTCGTTCCTACTCAAACTATTAATAATATCAATCGAAAATGAAGCAGAGGAAGTTACGTTAACTTCTAGTGGAGCAGGAGTGGCCGGCATTTCTGAAAGGACTTCCAATCTTTGGGGCTTCGATAGGATGGAAAACGATCCCAAGTCTAAAGCTTTACCATTCAACAGTATCTTTGATCCGGATGCAGAAAACTTAACACCCTTTTTATTAAATAATTTATTATTGGCCTTAAGGATTCCAAATATTTCATCCTTGTTGGGTATGTTGCGGATAGTTGAAATAACATCGGCGTTACCTGCCTGTCTATTGCCGCCGTTCATTCGGATGGTTTCCTTGTGCATTTTATCAAACATCTTTCTGAAAATTTTAAGTAAAAGTGGTGATTAATATTAATATTTTTTTACTTACATACACTTTAGATATCTTTTAGAAGCGAGTTAGTTTAATATGAAATATTATTCTGAAAATTCATTTTTGAATTTTTTACCCACCACGCTACCTCAAATTAATGAGGGAAAAATTGTTGCTGTTGTCACACCCCCGCCGGGAATCGAACCCGGGACCTTTGGCTTTACGCACCAATGTTCTGACCACTAAACTACGAGAGGTGACAACAGCAACTACGACCAACCGACCTACAAGGTTAACGAACCGTCGTACTAATGTAACTAGGTTTACTGAATATACTTAGAAGTGAGTTAGTTTAATATGAAATATTATTCTGAAAATTCATTTCTGAATTTTTTCCCTCATTAATTTGAAGTAGTGTGTAGTGGGTAAAAAATTCAGAAATGAATTTTCAAAATAATATTTCATATTTTTTTTACTTGATTTTGCGTGTTGAGTTTTATTTGGTAAATATGTTTCACCAACAGGCGACGTGAGACTTCATCGAGAATATATATACATGTATTTGTATTTTATTTTAAAATGAAAAAAAATACTGTTAATTTTGTAAATGTTACGTTTTAAGAAGCCTGCCTTTAGCCGAACTTTATTACGTTAGACTTTTTCGAAAAATCGTGGACAACGATAAATTTTTGCATTTTTAAAAACCGTCTGAATTTACTTAATTAATTCGTTTATAGTTTTCGAAGTTTTACCTGTGTTTATTGCTTCGCAAATCGCTTTTTATTTGATTTAGGACATTTGTTTGGTTTTCTTCTATAATCGTTGCAGCAGTTCTAAAGTTGTAAACAGAGTTTACAAAGAATAAAGCCGATGTCGCTAGCTGAAGAGTTGTTAACGTTGATATTTCTTCTCCATTTCTCCAACTGAAGTAAACATAATACATGGAGTTTCCAAGAGCTGTTGCTCCGATGGCTAGGTTTGTTACATTTAATGTGTTTACAACTCCTTGGCCCACCTTGAAAACGTATTAGTTAGCATTAAACTAAAATTGATTAATAAAGGCAGTCAATACTTGTCCGACATTTACTCCTCTTGATACTGCTTCTGACAAAACGGCTGTAGCTCCACTTCCTAGAACCCCTATACTTCCAGCGGCAATATTGAGAGCAGCGTTCCTAGCTTCTTCATTCCTTATTACATTTACATCCTACATTAAATTTTTTGGTTAATACCAGATATTTCAAATTACAAAAATTGAAAATTTACGTAAAAACGCAATTATTTATTTATCTTGCTAACTCTATTCATTTACTGTGTCAAAAATTCGATATTATTACTTGTCCTTAGTAGTGAATTTTCAGGAGTAAGATACGTACTTACTAAATTTTCAATCGAATCCTATCTTTGAATATCCTGCCTTTACCTCTCACTGACTAATATTTGATCATTACCTAATTTAGCAAATTGTAAAGTGTTAAAAGTGTGTTTATTTAGAAACGGCTGCGAAACGTGAAAGGTGGAAACAGCGGAAAAGAAAGAAAAGATGGTTATGATGATTAGCTAATATTCAGCTGCTATATAGATAAATACAATTAGAATATAGTAGAGACTGAGTTAGAATTGTGTGTGAAGTGTATGGTGGGCTAGGTTAAGTTCCAGTCAAACGATATCGAACGTAAGCATCAACCGCTCTGGCCACTTCATGGATGGGTGATCGACCAATAGTTAGAGAGCACGTCAGGCTCGGCGGTCCCCCGGGAAACAACCTTAAGCACATGATAAAAATTGGCGTAAGATTCTTGACTGTTAGAGTTAGGAAGTAATGCAAAATAATTCAATAAACACCGAACTTCTCTAATACGGAAATGGCAGAGTTTACAACGGTAGGGCTGATTAAAAGCGAAAGAACCTTCGAAAGCCACCTAGCCGTCCGTATGCTATGCCTGGCTGATGTTGGATTCCTTCCAAGGAGGGCAAGCCAACTAAAACCTCAATACCTCTCAGACCATTCTACTAGGACCAATGAAGGTCCTCTTCAGCCCTCGTCTATGTCCCGAGTGGGATACACAACCTCAAGGAGAAAAAGAATTGAAAGTGTAGTACTTGTTTTACTCCTAATATTTCCCCAACAAGACGAAATGTGATGTGTATCAAGTATTAAGTGTTCATTTATAATTAAATGTTGTATATGATTTAATAAGTTTTATTTTCACTTAATTTTTCGTTACCTGCTTATGGTTGTTCATATCTATAAGGGACATGACACTTCGACCAACAGAAAATGCGCCTGCTGCAGCACCAGCCGCAACAGCGCCTGTTACAACAAATGGAGCAACAGTAATAGCGGGAATGGCAGATGCAATTAGAACACCTCCAGTTGCCAGACCTACTCCACTGGCTGACATATCAGCAGCTCTGACTATTCTGGCACCAAATCGACATGCTGGTGACTTATGTTTCTCAAGTAATACAGTCCCATTTTCATCGCCCCTGTAACGGCCATTTTTGGGTAAAACCATTATGCACTTATCCAATCTGTTATTATTTATGTATTGACTCCAACTTGTATAAACTCTACTTTCATGGTCAATAAATATACGACAGCCACGATCACGTATAGAAGAATAGCACTTTTTTATTACGAAAATGGGTACTGGCCCTATATCACCATCTGGGTTGTACTCAGTGTTCTTCTCCTTTTTTTTAATTTTTTCTTCTGGCAGTGGCTCAGTGCAATTAAATATAAAGGAAATAATAACTTGATCTTTATACCTAGCATACATATCTGAAATTAAAAGAATGACTATAATTATAAGCAGAAATAACCCAAAAGAATGTTAACATACTTTCATTAATAATCCTTTTGAAAATAGTGTCAATCTGCTGAAGTCCTTTTTCAGTATAACCATTTTCCTGAGGAGCTCCAAATAAAGCAAAACCAATTTTCTTTTTAAGTTCATCCAATTGGTTATACTCAAAACAGTCATAATCTCGATCTCCTAACAATTCGTACATGTTTTGCTGGAAACCGTCTGATCTATAAGAAAATGATCTGATATATTTAATGCCATAATAAAACAAGAACCATTAACTGTATATTAATTTAATGTTTTTACAGTATTTTTGCCTTTACGAGGGTTTTAAGTTTTTAGTACTCAAATTTTACTATTTCTGTTCATATATTCAGAGGTTTATCAAAACAAAAACAGAAACTTTATTACTAAAAACATGGGATCTTGGATGCTAACATTCAGTACAGTACAATGTTAAGTTTACCCAATGTTTGATTGATTTTCTTCATATGTCTCACACGATTGTTGAAATTCAGCAGACACTGTCCTTAAAACTTCTTTGATGTTCCTGAGAGTATATAAAATGGTTTCAGAGGAAATATTTCCTTCAAGAATTGAAAATACAGAAGGAATTCCATCTAGTTGTAAAATGAATATTACTCCAGACTTTTGATATTTAAAAAAATCATAGAAGGAATTCTTCAAATTTTTTGCCAATGTCTTTTTAAGGGATTCATGATACAAAGGATTAGAAATGTCCCACGGTAAGACACAGAAGCATTCTTCCAATAGTGTAACAGTTTCTTTTGATACAAGGTTTTTGCACCAGTTCTGTGCGAACGAATCGTTGCCGTGATGTAAATAGAGTGCTATAACGCGCCACTGCAAGAAGAAGAAATGAAACATGTAACCCCAGTATCAACTAATCATTTTTGTATTACGTACTGTTTCAGCTGGTGAAAATATACTTTCTGAAATTACATGGCGAAAAGGTTTTCGTGCAAATGCCACATGACGAGTTCCATATGTAGATTCAAAATTGTAAATAAAATTATCAATTACCTTCAATTCATTCCGCTCTACAACAATGTAATAACATTTTGAGAAATTTCGCAGACAATTTTGAATATGATGTACCTATATTATATTTACCGGAATGATTATTTTCCTGACGAAATTCCTAAAAAGAAAGGTAAGATAAGTAGGTAAATAACAATTATATCTACTCAAAATTAGAAAATGAAAGCCGTACCATTTTAATCATCAAACACTGTCTACCAGGTTACTAGTCGACAACTGTTATTGAAATTAATAAGCACTTAGTTTTAGATGGTAAAATATGGAATAAATTGAATTAGTTGCAGTGGTCGGGTATTCCCCTAGAATCGTAAAAAATTGAGTGTAGATATGCCCAGAATAGTGCGCATTACTTATCTGTGATATTGTTGGTAATATGCTCTAATAGATAAGATAAGATTAAGCTTAATTTTTTCCTTACAGTAGATACAGTACCTATTTAGTATAAAAACTTTATATACGTTTAAATGAAAATGTGAAACTGGGCAAATAAGGAAAAGAAAGATTTAGAAGTTTGCTGCTAGCCGTGGTTGTTTGAAGAGCAGTATTAAACAACCATGGCTAACAGTGGTCGTTGGCCGACTTTGATCCAAGCATATAGAACAAAAGAGTGAAGTTTAAGATTTAGTTTTCAGTTGGAACATCATTATCATCATAAGATCGTCAGTGCTAAGACTGGTTGGACACGCATCTTCACTCCTTAACTATTTGCGAACAGTAATCTAATCTAGGTCTGCCTCTGCTTCTCTTAACTCATGTTTGTGCCTCTAATATGTCTCTGACTAGACTTTCATGCCTGAGAAGGTGTCCCACCAACCTATTTTGCCTATTTTTTATTGACTTCCATAGAGTCTTCTATTCTCCTATTCTCCTATTCTTTCTAATACCTCTTCTTTTCTAACCTTCTCTATTCATGGTATCCTCATCATTCGCCGGTAACACCACATTTCGAACGTTTCTAACCTTCATCTGTACTTACAGCGCCGCGCTCCAAACATACACTTTTAAAAATCTTTTTCGAATTTCTAAATTAATTGTTTCTCAAGCATAGAAGTGATTTCTTTTTATTGAAGGCGACTCGACCCTGTGCTATCCTCTGCTCTATCGCTACTCCTCCTTCCGTCCTGACTTATCTGACTTCCTCGATACCACTTCTTCTAATGTAAAAATAGAAACAGTTTGCGAAAACCTGTGTATATGGTATGCAAAAAGTCGAAAACTTTATACAAAAATTTTAAATTTTTTGGGGCGCCACACTTACGACCAGCTTTGTTGAACATACGGAATGCTTTGTTAAATCTGAATTTCTGCCGTTTACTAGCGATTTAAAAGAATTCGTAGAAATGAAAACATTATCTGGTAGTACTATTCTCCAGTATATAAGAAGCTAATAATAGTTTATGTAATTGGTAATTGGTGTTTTTTTTAATGGTTTTGGTTTTAATACATTTTTAATCTCTTTTTCACGAACCAATTATTGAAGATATAGCTAGGTATATATTTATTTAACTCTGATATACTTAAGTAGAAGGTAATACTTATATTGGTAAAGCATGCAATCATAAAGCTAGAAGAACACTTGGGTTAATTAAGGAAACCACAATTCAGTTTTCTAAGTCCCCCTTCTATAAAAACTGTATACCTGACGATGGTCAAATCCCTTGTATTTTTAAAGGACTGGAATTAAATGCACTTTAAAATAGCCTAAAATAGTTTAACAAGAAACGCGTATATATACATTAATAAATGATTTCCAACTTTCGTTAAACGAAATAAACATAGCCGCTATAAAAAGAGATAACGCATTTTGATATATTAGTCACTAAAACGACTAATGAGTAACAAGGTGGAACGTGTACAAAAACTGAGGCGAAACAATAGAAATTGTTTGCAGTTTGGACTGGAGATTTTTATACCGTCCACTTGTGCATTTCTTTGATAACATGCTTGTAGACTTTACTGAAACAATGTGTTTGAGAAAAGAATTTATTTTCAATATACAATCGGATGAATCTGAATCTGATAGCCAACCCTGCAATGTGAAAGCCTATGACGAAGAAATTGTGGTTGCAACAAACTAGAATTAATAAGTATATAATAATGATAATACTTTTGTATCTTTTTTAATAAAACTGTAATGGGCATTATGTAAATATTTCTTTTAAGTTTCTTAATTGTTCCTAATCCTTTGAGTGCAATTCTGCTATTTTATACTTTTCTCACGCAAAGTGAGAAATATTTTCTAAAGTGCAATAATAAGTACTTATATCTAACCAAAGTTGATAGCAAATATTTCAAAGTGCAAACAATCCATTTAAAAGGAGATAATCTCAATGTTAACAGTTATTTTTAATTCGTCTGCTTGAGGATTTTTATGGAAATACGAGATAGATTAGAGAAGGTACGATAAGTGACTTTACCGCGCCCAGCATTTTATGTTTAATATCGTGATATAATGATCACGATAGTTAAATTATTATCATTGTCATAGCAGGAAATAAATTTCCAACATCGACTGGCATGTTAGAGTTGAACGATAAGATTGCTGAATTTATATATCTACATATATAGGCAGTTCTGAGAATTGTAGTTGATGCTTTGAACTGTCACAAAGAATGATCAAGACAGTTACTATATAGGAGACATATTACTGATTTCGCATTTAAACATTAAACTAGCTACTGAGTGGAGGCCTGAAAGGACACTCGGCAATGTTCCTTTTGCCACCTGTTCAATTGAACTAAAGTACAGTCCATTTCAATTTGTTAGAATTGTGACCATGAAGAAATCTGCGCGAAGATAGAAAGAATACACACTAGGCGTAAGCAAGACAGAAATAGTTGGAACAAGCTTGAACGAGCAGAGCTCTCGGTGGGAACTGTACAGTACTAGACGACAATTTTTAGTAAAACAAAAGTGTATATAAATTAATAATAGAAAACAAAGCAAAAGTTTTATAGGTGTGTAGAACGTTAAGTTAATTCACTTGTTATTATTTTTGGCTAAATATGCTTTTAAATAAAGCATATTAAATTTTAACGAGGCAATTTAAATAATTTTGCAAATGGTATTGTATACTTTTGTCTAGCTCTCGCTTGATGATCGGTGAAAAGATGAGCTCCGCAGACAAATATGATTCAATTTGGAATTATGCTACGGCGCATTCTAATAAAGGGAAGGGGCATATCTCTAACTTCTTGAAACGAACAGTATATGTGCTTTGTCTGTAGTTCATTAGTTTTAAAATTCTAAAACTCTTCATTTAGAGAAAAGGGTATTGAAACACCGAATAAAACTTTTCATTTATTATAAATAGTGTAGTTACAAGCACCAGTTTTATGTACAAATTATTGTAAAATAAATAATAATTACGTATAAATTAGAATAAATTATAATTACAAGAATACGCGTGTAACAGAAAACAAAACTTTTGGAACTGGAGAATGTTTTTATCCAACAAGTTTGCACTGAACTATATCACATTAATACAAATTTAATATCAAAGTACATTTCATACACAACTGATTCAGTTTGAAGGTAGATATGTACCTACTTACATAAAGTTATTCACCGAATTCTCTTTCGTTATTTGATCGTCATCTTCGTGGGAATATCACATTGGAAGTAGACGAAATTTAAGGCACTGAATTTCACAACCTGGATATTCGACTTCGATTCCTAAACTTGGGAAGATTTCGTATACTGTTGCTTTTTAAAATTGTAAGATTTGGTTGATCCAATCTTTGAATTCGCTTATTCGCGTGTAGACTCCAGGTTGGTTTGGTTCTGCGCATCCTATACCCCAGCTGATAATCCCTGCCAAAACAAACCTCTTGTCCTCCGGCCGTTGAATAACCATCGGCCCTCCCGAGTCTCCTTCGCACGAGTCAAACCCTCCTTTCCGCCATCCAGCACAGATGAAGATATGGGGAATGTGTTCGATATAACCCGCCGATCGATACATGGATTCACATACGCTGTTGTTGATAACAGGGACGGATACTTCTTGAAGAACGCTGGGTAATGGACCATCTAAAACCAAACAAACAGAACTTGTTTAATTTTTGCCAAAGAGGTAAAAAAGTACATATTACTAGCTGTAACCCGTCCAAATTTGGACGCTAATCTTCTAAGTTCTAAGTAAGGGGTGGTCGGCCTGCGCCCAGCGAGATTCATTACCTGTACTTTCTTTTTGAAGGGAAACTTCTTTACGCACCGTAGGGTAAGTTCGTTTCATGCGAGTTGCTATGTAACGAAATCATGCAACGGATGTCCCCCTTCTACTCGGCCACGTAGTCGAGTTCGTAGTGGAGATCGCTTGAGCCGCGAGCGCGCTTCAATGCAACGTTCGTTACAGGCAACTCCGGCATGTATAGTGTAAAATTTAAATTCGTAGTGTACAAATAATATCATTAAACCAATTCCTTAACCCCTGTCCCGGTATGTTTGTACGTTTAAAGAAGTTTCACTTCAGTGGCGTGTTGTATAACTACACGTCGTATTTTTTTTATAATGACCAAAGTAGTGAAAACCAAGATATTTAAAGAAAAATGATGTGTCTCTTTTCCGGTACTGTACCGGTAACAAATAAGCTATTCACCGGTACTGTACCGGTGATAAATAAACTATTCATAGGTACACAGCTAGAAAGAATGCTTTATTGGAGCTGTAAGTAGCATTGACTGTGAATTAAAAGATTAAATTTATGTTTCATTTATTTTAAATAATTAAATTAGAAGTAAGTGTAGGATTAAGCAGTCTCTTTTTGTGGTATGTTTTGGACTTATAGTAGTATCAAACATTTAAATAATTATATGTATAAAGCATTCATACCTTCGTATAATCTTCCCCATCCCGTTACGTATGCGGTCCGCCCTACGAAGTCTTGATCAGTTTGGGGAACACATACAGGAATAATGTTTGGTTGGAATTCGAGCGGTTCATAAAACCTTAAAAGGGCCAAATCGTACTCAAACGTTCTGGGATCAAATTCAGGATGAGATGCCACGATTTGGACCCTCCTTTCTTGGTGTATGTGCGGTTCACTTTCCGTTGACAGGTCGTGTTCACCAAAACGAAGCAGCAAGTCACTTGGTGGAACACTAGGTAATAGAAAAAGAAGTTAATTGCAAATTTTGATATAGCAGTAATTGCAACCAATATGTTGTGGTTTTATCTTATGTCAAATTTTAGTGTACAGTTTGAAACAAACAATACCCAATCTTCAACCATCTTGATTGTTATGCGGTCAGTTATCATATTTTTACCTTTTCGCATTGTTATACTATTTTTTGAATAAGACGTGGCGTGACTGTTATACTACTTTTTGAATAAGTCGTAAATATTTACGGCGTGAGTGTATTAGGCGTCGATTTATCGATAATGGCATCATTATCTAGTGGGATAAAATTATAAAATGCCTAACCACAAGTTAATGAGGAACAAATTTGTTGCTGCTGTTACACCATCGCCAGGAATCGAACCCCGGTCCAGTGGCTTTGCGTGTCAATGCTCTAACCACTAAGCCACGAGAGGTGATAGCAGTAACAACGACTATAAGGAATATTGAATCATTTCAAATAAACTTTTGAGTGCGAAAAGAGTAGCTTAAACCTTCAGAAGCATGTTGAGGTAT
Organism: Agrilus planipennis; assembly: GCF_000699045.2. Lineage (NCBI taxonomy): Eukaryota > Metazoa > Arthropoda > Insecta > Coleoptera > Buprestidae > Agrilus > Agrilus planipennis. Next base: position 464,403 of record NW_020438879.1, on the reverse strand, counting down.
TTTGACTTACTTGTCTACGCAATGTGCCGCTGTGATAGCCCAGTTTTCGTTGAGTAGCGCAGCGCCACATTTGTGAAGGTACGTGGACGTCCTCCACTGCCTGAGGGATACTTGCCATGGCCACCTGCCGAATGCTGAACGCTCTCCTCCGACAATCCTAGCCTCCGGGTACATTCTTCTACCGCACACTGTTGCCAACAAAAGAGTCGAATTCACCAATATCATTTTCAACAAGTTCAACTTTATTAATATTCGAAACACAATAAAATTCTTGATGGTTAATATTAAATGTTTATTTGAAAATACATTCTCAATTTTTATCCACTTTAAGCAGGGGCGCAACAACGTTACAGTTTGAGTGGGTGCTCCCATCATAATAATATAAATGACTAAAAAAAAAAGGTCACCAATGTATTGAATTTCTTATACTTGAAAAGATCGAGTTCGGCTGCTCATTTACGAGCTTGAACTATTTGAACCGAACTTTCAAGTTGGGTTATTATCTGAATCGACTGGAATTGACTGGGTGCCCAACCTAATCGAGTGGGTGCTCAGGCACCTGCGGACCCCTCCCCCTTGTTGCGCCCCTGACTATAAGTTGTCTCAAATTAATAAGCATTGGTGCGTAAAGCTAAAGGTTCCCAGTTCAATTCCCGGCAACCGCAACAAAATTTTCCTCATTAATTTGGAATAACTTTCAGTGGATAAAATCTGAGAATGGATTTTCAAATTAATATTTATTACTATTAATGTAGCCATTACACTTTACAATCCGTCATTGAAAACAATATTCAAGCAGTACCCTGCCTATGTACAATACACCTATACTTTTCTGTGTTGTATCCATCATTTTTGGAAATGACTAAATTAGTGATATAAATAAAAGTTATTTAATAAGCAAATTGCAATAATCTATATTTTCATCTGATTTTACTTCGGTCGTTCTTGATTAATTTTTTAAATATTGTATTACAATTTAATTTGCACTACCAACTCATTTCAATTTGTTCAGTTACAATTAAACGTTGTATTTAAAAATAACATTTAATTACAATTACAATTCGCGCTGATATATCTACATTTCTATTTTGGTTTTCTCCGAGCAGTAATTGCAAGAATGATAAATATTAGATTTACTGTTTTTATATTTCGAATGACTCGTTCTTACGATAAATAATCTTTGCTTACTTCACCCTTGCTCGCCACCCCTTTCATTTCAACTCATGTGCTTCCCTTTTTCGAATATATAATATAATTTAATGGAACACTTTGATCCTTTATATCAACCCCCGGTTCCCAGGGACTATTTATTAAATTGTTGAACTTCAACTACAGGAAACTGAAGTTTATCGAAAAATGTTAATAAAGGTCGGAAATGTGTATCGCATTAACTTTAGATAAAAACTGGTATCAAATAAAAAAAAATATGAGAATTTCTCGGGTTAATTAACACGAAGATGACCCTACGATGAGTACATAGATGGTCTTTAAATTACCGCGAATGTATAACAATTATAGCCGTTTTGTTGCGCTTTGTTTAACCGGTTCTCTTCACAGATTGTAAACTGTAGCGATCATTTCTGTCGTTATTACGGCCGCAATGAAGAAAAACGAGTGGCACCATTGGATTTCGTATCGGCAAAAAGCTGATGAACGCGCGGTGAACTCATTCACGGCGGGAAGATTAATAAAGACTGACTGAAAGATGTGGTCAACTTAACATAATAATGTTAGGTCGTTTGTATTTCTTCTAGACTAGACGCATTTGTCTTTCTTTTTTGTTTTTGTTTTCAAACGAGTTTGAAAGGGCAGTCGCTTCTCTTTACACAAGCATGATCAATAAATTACGAGTGTGTATACATTTTTTCGCATGTTTCTTCTAGTCCAGCAAAATATGCATATTTGGTCCACGAATAGAGTGATAAATATTTAATTGCATAAAAAATTGTTTTTTCTTCATATACCTACATATTCGTTATATCTGTACGAACGGAAAAGTTAAATGAAACTTTTCTCTATCTTCTCAAAACTAGGAAACAGATATTAAATTTTAGAAAATACTACAAATGGCGCACTAAACGCCATCTGTAGGACGATGCTACATTTTAGGATTACGTATGCTCCAACAAGGTCCACTTGTGTGGATATCTATACTTGCTGAAAACGAATTCCGGCGTAGCGAATCTTAACGTGATAGGCACATTAGCTTAATCGAATAAAATAATTCGAAACTGCCAGACGCGGATCGCGATTTCCATCTTATTGGATCTCATCAGCGCGTCGCAGGCAGCTCCGACAGAACACAGACCAACTTTTACCTGCTGTTTCAACAATACAATACTACAATACAATACTGTATTTTCGACAGAATACAGATCTCTTCGAATTATTTTATTCGATTAAGCTAACGTGCATATCACGTTGAGGTTGGCTACGCCGGGATTCGTTTTCAGCAAGTAGATATCCACACAAGTGGACCTTGTTGGAGCAAACGTAATCCTAAAATGTAGCATCGTGCTACAGATGGCGTTTACTGCACCATTTGTAGTATTTTCTAAAACGCACTGTTGAGACAGCAGGTAAAAGTTGGTCTGTGTTCTGTCGGAGCTGCCTGCGACGCGCTGATGAGATCCAAAACGATCGAAATCGCGATCCGCGTCTGGCAGTTTCGACAGAACACAGACCTCTTCGAATTATTTTATTAGATATTAAATTGTTTATAACAATTAAAAGATTTGGTTAACTTACTGCAAAGTTTAACAATGTTCTCTAGATAATAAAAAACAAAATAAATTTAGTACTTTTTCAGTTTTTATCAATTTTTAAAGTTATGCGTGATTTTTAGGCCACTGCGCGCTAACATGCAAGTTTGCCCGCAATTTCCTCGTTGTCTATCACATTTATGAAAAATATATACATTAGTAATTTTTCACAATGCCATTTTGCAAGAAAAAGTATTGATAACTTTTTTTCATATCTTTCATAGAAGAAAACGTCTGCGCCTCCCAATGGCAGAGACCTCAAAATTCGCGGAAATTTTAAAAAATTCAAAATAATTATTAAAAATTTAAAATTGATGATTTAATCGATTCGTAACTTATCTTACTCGGTTAAACTATCTATTCAGAGAAAACAAAATTTTATTCATTATTTCATTGTTTTTTAAAACAATTAAATGTTTAAACCGCTATAACTCCGTTAAAAATTGTCCAAATGCGTTGCTTTTTGCATCATTTCTTCCGTTTAGGCTGCTGCAAATTTTGATACAAACGGTTAACGGAGTTATAGCGGTTTAAACATTTAATTGTCTCATTTGACAATACCTTACTTATTAAAGAAAACTGCCATCATTTTTTTACAATTAATAATAAACACTGCAATCAAATGGAAATGTTTTGTTGATAACGACGTATCATTAGTTTAACTGCTAACCTCAAAAATAAATGGTACGACAAGACCCATTTAACAACCTTCGTATATAAAGTGCGCTTGTGATTGGTCATTCCTTGTAAATATTTATTTAAATTTTATGTATCGTGCTTAATTTTCAAAGAAAAGTTCGTCTCCCATTTGTTTTTTAATGAATTAAGGGATGTACTTTTGAGAATATGATCATCATTATGTATCATGATATTATTTGTAAATGTTCCTGCGATCAAGTATATGACAGTGACAGGGGTAATAAAATGTCTGTCGGTTTTATGGTTTATGGTTAAAATAAATTTCGAAAATTAACCGTAGAGCATGTAATTATGAATGTAAACGTTGCTTCTTAATAGTTGTGTCTTCACACATTCATACAAACGTAATTATCTATATATTTCAAATAAATGTCATGAGACAGATGCCTAACAGGTAACAAGGTGTAAGTTAGTTTACCTTGAAAGTTCAAGAACCATAAGACTTCGGAGCTTTTGTTTCACAATTCTAACCGTGTTAACTTGGTATAAAGAGAAGATGAGACTTAATACGTAATTTTTTATGCATCTCTTGAAATTGAAAAACGTTAAAAACTTCATTCTACCTACAATACGTATAAAAGTAATGTTTCAGTTTTATTATTATTAACTTTTAACCTTCAGTTGGTACGAAATATTTTTCATTTTATGGAGCTATAGGTAAATGGTTAGTAGGTGTGGATAAATTAAGAATTTTTAAACCTACCGTCAGTAAAATCGCTCATGTTTACGGGTTTAAAATCGACTGGTAAATCAGATGAGACTGGTTTCGGTGTTGATGTAGAACTTGATAACGGTGACGTTTCGGTGAAATTTGTGAAAGTTGTCGAGGTCGTAGTGTTTTCTGGAATTGTCGAAACATCGGGAATTTCTGAAGAAATTGTTGCGGCTGATGATGTGACATTGATTTCTGCCGGTGAAGACGTTGATACACTCGGTAGGAGAACCCAATCCGGTGAAGTTATGGGTTTCCATCCTTACAAATCACAAAAATATGATCTATACTTATGAAAAAACTATAAAACATAGGGATCATTCTTTATTTATTGATTAAGAAGTAAATTAGTCGGAGATCTGTAGATCCGTCTACTCTGAGAAGTATTGCGGCGTGCTGATGAGATTCAAAGATTAACATTAACTGAAATTGAATGTCCCCACACTTTTCTAACATTTTTCAATACATCTCCATCAGCTTAATCAAAAGAAATCAAAATATTTTTTAATATTGTTATTAAAAAATACAGAAAACAACAATAATAAATAACACTTAAATAAAATACGTTTCACTCATTAGTAACTTTAAAAATAAAACTAAATACTTTAAGAAACCTAAATCTACTTGAATAACAGTTAATGTTTTTCCGTTTTTCAAAACCACGCATCCAGTTTGAAATGATGCATTTTAAAAAATTTTGTTACAATACCAGGCGCTTTCGCCAAATACATCTATAAGAATGAAACCATATAACTTTCAAAATATGAAAGCAACTTATGTCCTAATCAAGTTTACGCTTTTTACCAAAATTATTAAGTAAAACAGAAGTAGTGGACAAAATAGAGAAAGAGTGAATATAAGACGAAAAATTAGAAGTGACTCTCTCAAACATGAAGGGCTAGTTAGTGACATATTAAGAACAGAAACAGTAGTCAAGAGGAGTAAAGGCAGGCTTAGATTAGATTACCTGTTCACAAATAGTTAAGGATATTCTAGTTTTGGGGAAACGCTTAAGATAGAAAGAACTTTAGGTACTTATCCAACTAATATTAAGATTGACGACCTTAAAATGATGATAACTAACATTGTATTTGCATATTTGCCATTAAGTTTAAGTTTTCCAAAATGCGAACGGTTTGTTTTAATCCTCCCATTTGGAACTCAAAATACATCGATTTAATTCTGTGAATTTACATTTATTCCAAACTTTCTAACTCGAATTTCTCCATTTCTCCAACTCGAATTTTTAATTTTACTCTATACTCGAATACTGACTGATTCAAATTTCCATCAACTTTCTTTGGAAAAATTATCCGCACGCCAATCAATAGCTGGAGCTTTAAGCGGAACTATTATTACCATATCGCCGTGGCACCAAAAAAGAAACAGTTAGGTTAAGATAATAACGTTACGCTCGGCAAAGGCAACACGTACGAACTACGAAGTACATATAAATACTTATTTGTAATGTCTGATATCGTGAACTGAGATAGTAGGGGTTATTACAAATGGGCATAACAACAGTAATGGTGTACGTAGAAGCAATGTCTTCCAAAGAAAAATTAAAAAGTTTGACGGTAAAGCAGAATTTTTCCTTAACCCGAATTGGTTACATTTAAGGGTTTGAATAAGCAATAACAGCTTGATTGTAATATTAGTTCACTATCTATACTCCTTTGTTCGACATTGTTAACATCAAGTTAATTTATTTGTTATAACCCGTTTGTGTCACGTTTATTAATTAATTATTCCGAGGGATGACGCCTTAATACTACGTTTCTCCCTTTATGCGGTAACTCAACAATTTCGATCTCGTTTTGTTTTTGTTCGCAATGTGTGTACATATACACGCATGCATACACAAATAGCCAAGTCGTTACGTAGTGGTCATTCTGTTCGAAGTAGGTGACATACTTTCGAGGGCGAAAACAAGTTACCTGGTCGTCCAAAACAATTGTAAATAAGCGGCATACCTTTCATTTTTATTACAGCAGATAACGGATCCGATTCTGTGCCACTTACACTGGTCTAGGACTGACTTAAGTGTTCATACCGAAAAACCACGTCGAATATTTTATGCATAAACGAAATTGAAATACCAAAGGTTGAACTAAATGAGTAATGGGAAATTTTCTAATCTTCCTTGGTGTACTCTCTAAAAATGAATCAGTAGAATTTCACTAACATTTACAGTTATAGAAACATCAAAGCAAAGTGATTATTTCATCGATAATATTGATTGAAGCAGTGAAATTGGTGAAAAATCGTAAAATCGGCCTGGAGTAGAATCCAATGAGCAAATGAAAGCTTGAAAAAATTAGCTAAAGTATCAGAATTTCAATGACACAAATATTGTTTTAAATTGTAATAAAATGCTTTCTTTTTTTGCAATTAAGATCACGAACAATGCCATTGCAGTTTTAATTCACAAAGGCATTTAACTCGTTTGAACAAGTTTTACTGATAGATTATTGAATTACATAAAAAATAACTGTTCACATTAGTACAAAATAAACGACGAATCAGTTGAAAATGTTGATTTTGTAGTGAAATATTGTGATCATTGCATTTTCTTTGCTCTGCTTGCTAATACAAATTAATATTCGAAAAATTTCATCACGAGTCCTCACTGCCACTAAATCCTATTGATTTGTTTTTGGGTGACTAGGTTCATGTATATTTCGATATCAATATTGCAATAGTTTTCGTATCATATCCGAGGCTTCTACTGAATATTGAGTAAATTTCTTCAGGGAATTGCATGATCTCAATTTTATATAACGCAAATATTTTGTACCTACACCAACGCAAAACTTTCCATGAAAATGAAATTCAAATTCTGAAGGCACCGAATATCAAAAAGCAAGACGACTTTCTAATACAATAACATACTTATGTATTACTTAAAAGTTCAGTGGGTGTAAATATTTACGTTGGTTGAGGCTAAAAATCCATGAAATTAAAATCTACCGTAAACCGTAAAGACCTGACGAGTATTTTATGATAATTTTCAGGCTTTCGAAGCCATTGTTAAATTAGAAACAATTATCTCGGGTTTTATACTGGGTCGATTCGTGAGCTTCCTTGATGTCTTTGCAATCATGTCGCTGCCTCCTTCACAGAAAAACGCATCTTTACGATGAACATAATGATCAGTATAATTAACTGTTAATTATATAGCGTTACACGAAATTCGATGCATTCACTTGAGGGGAAGGGGGTTAAAGTAGATCTCATTTGCAATGGATTTTGTTATGTGGCACATTATTGAAAACTGTTAGTTCTTGAAATGTTTTTTATTTTTAAAGTCGATTTTGACCAAAAAAATACGTACCTTTAACAATTATCATTTTTTATACATCATCCTTAAGATTATCGAAATTTCATGTTATGGATTTAAAACATATATTGTAAAACATAATTTTGATTGAAATATAGGCAGTGTGATTTTGTGTGCAGGATTTTTTAGCTGTTAATCTTTTCATATTGATATTACAAATTTATTAATTTTATTGTAATTTAATTAATTTAAAGGATCATATTCCAAGTATGGTACTTCCATAAGGATTTATATTCCTTTAAAAAATTATTAAAAGTTATAATTTCCATTGTACGAAAATAAGAGTCTGTTTTTGTGAATTTAAGATTCTAATTTTCTTTTCTACTAATTTTCCTTTCAACTGTTTGTTTATCTTCAAGAAGAAATTCAATTTTCAAATTAATACTGCCCGGTAATTTCAAATTTTCTCTCCGAAGAACGAGTTAAAGGCCGAGAAATGGCGGCGATGTTTGTTTTGAAACCAATTTCTTGGAGAGAAAGGCAATTTCAAGTTTCATTTAAAGTGTCTGCTAGCTATCTTTAAGACATTTTAAACTCAACATCAATGTTCAAGGAATTGAGTTTTACGATGTGGAAAAACGGTTGGTGTTCACGCAAGGCCTTTATAAATTGAGCGTAAAAACGATGAGTTTCTATTTAAGATTCTACGGAGGAAGTCAGAAAAAGATATCGTTGGATAAGAACGATGTAGATTTAAAAACGCCAAGGATTACTAACACTAGCGCTAAATTATATTCTACCCACGCTTCATATAACGTATTTATTTTCTCTTGATATGACATTTTTGTTGGTAGAATTTTATTAACAGATACACTTTGAGTTTGTAAACGCGGTATTCCCAGAAAAACATTGACAATTTATCCGTAGTAGACATCACAATCTTGCAAGAGTTCTACATTTTTGACGAAATTTTTACATTTTTCCAGTATTAAAATAAGAAAAAAAATATTCTTCATTTCAACCGTCACTCCTGAGATACTATATTTGAGACGATCATTTCATTGTTATGTTTTAATTCTAATATCAGTGACATGGAATAGGATTTTCACTTGTTATGGCAGTTTTTTCATGTCAATTCTTTTGGTTTTTATTCTTAAATTTCGACGTTTAATGCCCCTTCTGGCTATTGTACCAAAAGTTAAACGATTTTCAGATGAATTACATTAGCGTGGCCTAATTTATACAGATAGGTCAGGATCTTTTTAATTTTTAAAATAGCATACTTTAGATATTTTCAAGTGACATATAGGTAAATATAAATAGTATTTTTTTTGCTTGAAGATAACATTTTAGATAATCTAAATGAAGCAAGAGGGATGAACAAAAACCATGATCACAGTTATTGCTACTAAAAAATTGTTTATATTTCCCTCTCTCCTTCTAAATACTTTTGCACACAATCTTCTTGCCAATCCCTCCACAAAATCTCTTTCTACCACACCACATATTTTGACTCCTCTATCTTTCTTAGATCCTGTTTCCTTGTTACCTGCGTCTGTTCCTCATTTATTCCTCTATATTGATCCCTTCCTTAAGTCACTCCTTCACCTAGTCCTGATTAATTTTTAACCTCTTCAAAGCCCTGTCCTTCTCTCTATCATATCTACTGTTCGTCCCTATTTCTAATACCTTCTTCCTCCATATTTCCTTCCTGATATCCCCGTTTTCCAGTACTCCAAACTAATCGCATACTCTACTATACTTCGTAAGGTGTCATTCCACATCTTCCCACATTTAATCTCCCTTTTCCCTAATTGCAATACCCACTTGATATATCTTTTATATAAAACTTCTATACCCTTTTTCCCTTCCATCCCCATATTTCCACCCCATACAACACCATAATCCTCACCATCTCATTGAATAACAATTTCCAATCCCAATCACCCTTACATAATTTCTGACATCCCACATCCTTCCCATAATTTCCTTTCTGGGGGCAGAATTGGATATGTCATTTAAAATTAAATTATTTAACTGCTCATAGTTAAGATTAATACAAAATTTATGTTGTAATAATTTAATTTCGTCAATGATTCTATTATTAATGCATTTTGTAATTGTTGTAATATTTTTCCGTACAAACATGTGCAATATAGTCAATATCTATTTTTTTAGCCCTTCAATGGGTGACCACTGGATAGTGTTACAAAAAAAGTGATAACACTTTTAGTAGTAATGAGGTGTAACAATATCTGAATTGTATTTTTTTTAGTTATCAAATTTTAAAAATACAAAACGAATGTCGTAATTGCACTTCCATATTCATTCATCTGGAAATTTTTACATTAAGTAAATATGTAAATATGAAATGAGCTTACCTTGATCTGTCTGGTTGATGTTACTGGCATTCTCTTCAGGAATAGTCCATGTTACAAAAGGCTGCGTAGTGGTTTGTTCAGGTTGTTCTGGCGTAGCGGTTGCAGGCGTTAGAGGCTTCAAAGGCTTTTCTTGTTGAATCTCATTAGTGTCCACGTTCCCGGTTACAAGTGGTTCAGAAGCAGTGCCATTTAATTGCACGGAAACTTCGTTGGAATCGGTCGAAGCTGACGGTAACTTTTCAGTCGTTGTTAACAGAATTACTGTTGTATAATCTGGATAATTAACGGGCAATTGAGTTGATGTAGAAGCGTTCAAAGTTGCTCCGGTTAAGTTGGTAATTGAATCTGTACTAACTGGCAGTTTTGAAGCAACAGTAATGGTAGTACTACTGGTAGTAGTAATAGTGGACGAAGTTGATGTTACCACAGGTTTCTTTGCTGTGGTAGTACTACTGCTGCTACTACTAGTAGTACTACTACTACTAGGTTTTGCTGAAGAAGTTATGACAGGCTTTGATGTGCTTGTCACAGGTTTTTTAGTTGTACTAAGCGGCCTTGGTGGGATTTTTACCGGTTTTTGTGTTACAGCTGAAAGGGGTTTACTAGTGGTAGAAACGTACGGTTTTGGAGAGGTTCTAGTAGGTTTAGAAGCTGTCGGTTTTGAAGGTGCTGTGGTGGGTTTTGGTTTGGTGAAGGTAGGATATGCTGAAGGTTTCTTTGTTGGAAATGGCTTAGATGTTGTAGGTTTTGGCCGCGTAGGTTTTGGAGTAGTTGACAGTTTCGATGTTGCAGTAGAAGATTGTGATGTTGTTTCATAAGAAACAGTGTTTTCTACAACATTTTGGAATGTAGTGAGCCTTTCTGGGAAATTCGTTGTTGTTTCGATTTTTGGAGGTTTTGTCGTTAGTTTGATTTTGCTAAATTGCGTGCTATTAGGCGATTTCGGTCGAATTGTTGTGACGATTTTATCTCCGTAAAAAAGTGTAGTGGTTCCTTTTTCCGTTGTCGTGGTGGCAGTACTTTTTGTACTTGTTATTGTGTATTTCGTCGTTTGTTTTGGTGTCGTTGTCCTTTGGGGTTTTACCGTTGTCGAGTATTTCGTTCTTGCTGTTGTAGTTGTGATCGACGGAGATTTCGTTTTTTGTGTGCTGATCGGTACTTTGGTAATTAATGTTGGTTTTGCAGTAGTGGATGTTTCTATTTTTGTTTTTGTCGTACTACTGCTAACATTTTTGTGATAGGTCGTCGCCGTTTCCGTTGTTGTCGACGTTTGTATATGAGTATGTTGATGGTGCCTGTCGGGCGGTATCAGAGCGGCGTCTATTGTGTTTGATGCTATTTCGTTTACGTGGTCGATACGACAACACGAACCGAAGTAAAATCGATCTATGCACGTGCCCAAATGAGTGCCGTTCGATTTTAAACAGTCGATTGCGAACATGCAAACGCCTTTCTGGTTCGATTTTCTCGATATGCATGGAAGATGTCTTATATTTCTACCTGTTGTTCCTGCAAACAAAGAGGAAAAAGGTCAAATACAATTAAGTTCCAATGATACAGAAAATATAAAAGTTATGCTTTGCGTATTTATCTTAAACGCTAATCTTCTTAGAAGTAAATGTTAAACTTATTTCAGTAAGTATTTTTTAATTACTTTTTAGATATCAATTGCCAGATTAAAATAATGCAATTGGTATAACTACATAAACATGAACTAATTACTGTTTACAGATAAACTTTTTTCGCGCTTTTGGTTTGGTGAAAGAAAGATATGCTGAAAGCTTCTTTGTGGAATTTGGAAACGTGTGCGAAATCTGAACGGTGGGCGCGACGTAAAGGAAATGTTTAAAATCGTTCGAAATGCATTGTTACAGGACAGAATGATGAGGATACCGTGGATAGAGAAGGTTAGAAGTGAAGAGGTATTAGAAAGAATAGGAGAATAGAGGACTGCATGAAAATCAATAAGAAATAGGCGACATACGTTCTCAGGCACTTCAGACTAGTCAGAGACATATTAGAAGAGACAGGAGTTAAGAGAAGTAAAGGTAGGCCTAGACTAGATTACTGTTCACAAAAACTTAAGGATGTGTGATGTTCCAAGTTTAAGGAAGCGCGAAGATTAGCTCAAGATAAGAAAGAGTGGAGGTGCGTGTACAACCAGTCTTAGGACTGACGACATTATGATGATGACGATTTAGTTAGAGTTAAAAAGTGGAGATTGTCACAAAGTGCATCATCATCATAAGGTCGTCAGTCCTAAGACTGATTGAACACGCACCTCTACTCTTTCCTATCCTGAGCTAATCTTCGCATTTCCGTAAAACTAAAACAACCCACCGCCTTAACTGTTTGCGAACAGTAATCTAATGTTTACCTCTACTTCTCTTAACTCCTGTTTCTGCCTCTAATATGTCTATAACTAGACCTTCATGTCTGAGAAGGTGTCCTACCAACCTATCTCGTCTATTTCTTATTGACTTACATAGAGTCCTCAGTTCTCCTTTTCTTTCTAATATATCTTCATTTCTAACCTTCTCTATCCACGGTATCCCCATCATCCGCCGGTAACGCCACGTTTAAAATGCTTTTAACCTTTTCTTTTCCGCCGCGTCTACCGTGCATGTTTCGCACCCGCACAGCGCCGCGCTCCAAACATACACCTTTAACAATCTTTTTCAAATTTATAAATTAATTGTTCGTGAGCATAGAAGTGACTTCTTTTTATTGAGGGCGACTCGACCCTGCGCTATCCTCTGCTTTATATCCCTACTACTCCTTTCGTCCTGACTTATCTGACTTCTTAAATATCGAAAATCAACTACTTCTTCTAATCTTTCGTCTCCTATCCTTATTATTCGCTCTTTCCCTACTTCGCTTCCCTTTCGGTTCTTCCCTTGCACACCAGTATTTTTTGTTCTTCTTTTATTTATTTTCATACAACGCAAAGTGCATATTAGACAAAGAATAAAGTCTTTTAGCCAATGGATCAAAGTACTTAAAACATGATTCACTCTTGAAAAAACTGAACTGAGCTCAACAAATTTAAAAAATATTTAACAACTTTTAAGGTTTAAAAAGTGGTTAGAAATTGAGCTCAACCAAAAGTATTTATAGGTATACATATTAACAGGTAATATAAATTTGATATTTTACTTTACAATCAAATCGAGACGATTAGATTCCTGATTGGTATATTGTTTAAAAACCTTAATTTCAATTTGTATATTTTATCTTTCTCCTTTATAATGCTTATAAAAATTCTGTGAAATAGTCTTTTTCTTTACTTATGGTGAATATAACTAAATTAACTATTATACAGTTTTAAGAAAAGGGTGGAAAGAAAATCAATACGCTAGTTAAACAAAAGTTAATTAGTTTTATCGATCGAATCAAAACGGGGCGGAAAGTGTTTTAATTAATACATTACTACGAACACTGCACCTCTGATTAAACAAATTGTTCTTAACATTCGTTTTATTTTAATTTGTCGTGTACTTACATTGCTTCTTAGAAACCTGAATTAATATTTTTATTTAACGTAACATTGCGTGATCTCCATAAAGTATTGATTTTTGCCTTACGTTTACCTCGTGCCAGTTGATTAAATAAATGTTGCGGAATATATGTAGTGGTATTAATTATAAAAAGAAATGGGTATTTCATAATAACTAACAAGTAGAAGTTCAATTTTGATGATTATTGTTAATTGTTGCTATTATACACTGGTTGTGAGGTAGGAATTATTATTATTAATTATTATTAACACGCAAGAATTTACTTAATAATAATTAATAATGGTAAAGTGTGGAGATCAAAAGTGCTTTATAGAAAATGCCCGAACCAACAACGGCAGGAACATAGAGATAAATAAAAACAAAAAACTGCGAAAAATATATTATTAAAAAAAACAATTGACCATACCACTGGCAGTTGCTCATTTTTAGCCAAATACATGAAAACATAAAGAAAATGTTATAATATAAGCCTTAATTATGCAATAATTTTTCTTTTTGACGAATACAGAGCTGAATTTAGAGATATATATTCAAATTACATGCAACCATCAAAGAGCAGCANTCGTTGATATTTTCAGTACCAATGGTACCAATAACAGCACATTTGAGCAATGCAATTGTAGTGGATAAAATGGCCAATTTTTCCGTGCAGTACTGTACGGATTATTAGCTCCTCACCGGTTAAGAGTTTTGCCGAGAGTTGTCTTCTTCCTTTTCTGGCCTAGTGCTATTCTTTTCTACTTTGCGCCGGTCAAACTGAAGGTCACATCGTTACAGAAAGTAAACGAAATATATAACGTTTTAACTAACAGTTCTGATTCGCTTTTAATTTGTTACGTTCTGCGGAACATGTACGAGGTAACTCAACATTTTATCTGATATTAAAACAAAATAAAACCCTATATACTCTGGAATTAAATTCAATTACAGTTTGGACGTTTTTAATTTGTTTTTCGACCGTCGACTGTTTTGATCTCGTGTACGTTTTGGTTATGACCTTTCCGAGTGACCTTCTACAGGATCAAAAGCCACATGTAGGCGTGCATACCAATTTTTTCCGCTAATTCATTCTGCTCTGAACAAAAATATTTACTTTGGGAATTCTGGGAATTAATCTATTGTATTTTAGCTGACATAAAAAAGCCACTATACAACATGTAGTGTGTTTGATATCTGTAACAGCAGGATTGGATTCTAAAAAACGCAATCAATTTGAAGTAGTAAATCAAACAGAGTTGAGAAGAATCCTCATTGAAAAAGTCAATTTCATTTATCCAGAAAACCATACAAGGAAAGAAAATACACAGGTATTATAGTGGAAGGGTCCTGGATACAGGTTGTTTTGATAAAAAAAGGATCATTGAAATATTATTTCCTGTTTTTGTATTTAAAACGTTCCCCTCTGAATTACGGTAGATCATCATCATCACAAGATCGTCAGTCCTAAGACTGGTTGGACACGTACCTCCACTCTTTCCTATCCTGAGCTAATCTTCGCATTTTCCCTAAAACTAGAACATACCACATCCTTAAATATTTGTGAACATCTAATCCAGGTCCACCTCTACCCCTCGTAACTCCTGTTTCTGCCTCTAATATGTCTCCGACTAGACCTTCATGTCTGAGAAGGTGTCCTACCAACCTATCTCGCCTAGTTTTTATTGACTTCCATAGAGTCCTCTGTTCTTCTATTCTTTCTAATACCTCTTCATTTCTAACCTTAGATCATCAAACAGCACTAAAAATATAAAATATTTTGCGAACCATTTTTGCTTCTATTAGTCAAATTTACAAATCTTAGAGAATCAAATTCCCCATAAAGAAAATGTTATAATATAAGCCTTAATTATGCAATAATTTTTCTTTTTGACGAATACAGAGCTGAATTTAGAGATATATATTCAAATTACATGCAACCATCAAAGAGCAGCAAAATTTTTTTAAAAATATTAGAATATTGGTTCAAATATCTTAAGCCATCTTTTCAAATCAATAATTAATTAAATTAATGTATGTCCAATAAAAGCAATTTAAACCTTTGTTCAAAAGATTTTGGTAGTTCGATTAGTTTAGGACAGTTCCTAGAGAAGCAGCAGATATTTTAATATAGACGTGGTTGAAAAAACTGACACCAGACGTTCACTAAATTATGCATTTTCCCTCATAAGAAGAAAAATACCAACACACTATGTTTTGCTTATGTGTATGTTGCACAGATACATATAAACAGGTATAAATACGGAGGGATAGTATCATTTAACTTATAGGTTTTAGATAAATGATCCAACATGTACCTAGTAATTCTTACACGACATGTTTGCTGAATTTTCAGTGATTAGTGGAGATCCAGGAAAATATGTTGACGTATTTTTCCCTTGCGACGCTTCCTTGACTTCTAGCAAATGTATAATCGTATCGACAACTAGTCTCGCGATGGGCATTCGCTTGAAGAGGTTGACAAAGCAAACCAACGAAAAATAATCACAAAAAAAATATTTTTTTACCTGGTCTCCACTGATCAGCTAAAAATTCAGCAAATTTCATCTTTCCCTTCTGTAATTATCCTAAAATTAAATAAGGGTGGTTGGCGAAACAGGAGTTTTCCGAATTGAAACTAAATCCGTAATTTCGCCATTCGAACGGGTAATTCAGAAATTTGAAAAAGGCTATTAAAGGTGTATATTTGGGACAGTGATATTAGACACGAAGGAAATGAGAAAATTGAAGATGCGGTGCTTGTCATAAGGAAATGATGGAAATATCGAATTGAAAAGGTTAGAAATGAGGAAGTACAAAAGTTAATAAGTAAAACAGAAAATAAGAGGATAAAACATGAAAGGCTGTTACGATACATTAGAAGTAGAAATATGAGTAAAAGGGGTTATGTGTTACGATCTGGATTAAATTAGTCCGAAAATAATTAAGGGTATGTAAGATTCTAGTATTGTCAATGCACTGTCTATCTGTACTCTTGATACCTAATGACTTTTTAGTTGAAACAACTATTGAGTACTACTTAAATGAAGAATCTCTGAGCTTTTCCTGGTAAACTTGGATTTATTAGCAAATTAAGCTAACGCTTCGGTCTAAGCTTGATGGTTTTTCAATTACAGTTTATAATTTCATTCTTCATTCTTATATTGATAACTAATTTTAAAGTGTTCTGTGATAATAGTTTCTTGAAGTCTGTGATTTTAATTACGACTAATTTTAATTGGAAGACCTGTTGGATAAAAGTTTTTATAATAATTTATGTCAATTACAATTTTAACCAGCCAGGAGCTGTGTTGATTCACTATATAACTACCCAAATAGGCTTGAAAAAACTCCTAATCTATAAATAAAAACTAGTATCATAAATATAGTCTTTAATATACTTCATTTACTTTCTGTAGCGATGTGCCCTTTCCAACGTCTTGGATGCGCGCTGGCAAAATCGTAGGTTAGGAGAAAAAAGCTCATTACACTCTCGACGCATGTTCATTAAACATACTTTTTCATACAGTACTTGCCAAAAGTTTTGTTCAATCATGAATAGTAGTGCGAGTCGAAAACAAGCGTTAAAGCCTTTAATATGTCTTCAAATATAAATAACCATCTCGTTGATATTTTCAGTACCAATGGTACCAATAACAGCACATTTGAGCAATGCAATTGTAGTGGATAAAATGGCCAATTTTTCCGTGCAGTACTGTACGGATTATTAGCTCCTCACCGGTTAAGAGTTTTGCCGAGAGTTGTCTTCTTCCTTTTCTGGCCTAGTGCTATTCTTTTCTACTTTGCGCCGGTCAAACTGAAGGTCACATCGTTACAGAAAGTAAACGAAATATATAACGTTTTAACTAACAGTTCTGATTCGCTTTTAATTTGTTACGTTCTGCGGAACATGTACGAGGTAACTCAACATTTTATCTGATATTAAAACAAAATAAAACCCTATATACTCTGGAATTAAATTCAATTACAGTTTGGACGTTTTTAATTTGTTTTTCGACCGTCGACTGTTTTGATCTCGTGTACGTTTTGGTTATGACCTTTCCGAGTGACCTTCTACAGGATCAAAAGCCACATGTAGGCGTGCATACCAATTTTTTCCGCTAATTCATTCTGCTCTGAACAAAAATATTTACTTTGGGAATTCTGGGAATTAATCTATTGTATTTTAGCTGACATAAAAAAGCCACTATACAACATGTAGTGTGTTTGATATCTGTAACAGCAGGATTGGATTCTAAAAAACGCAATCAATTTGAAGTAGTAAATCAAACAGAGTTGAGAAGAATCCTCATTGAAAAAGTCAATTTCATTTATCCAGAAAACCATACAAGGAAAGAAAATACACAGGTATTATAGTGGAAGGGTCCTGGATACAGGTTGTTTTGATAAAAAAAGGATCATTGAAATATTATTTCCTGTTTTTGTATTTAAAACGTTCCCCTCTGAATTACGGTAGATCATCATCATCACAAGATCGTCAGTCCTAAGACTGGTTGGACACGTACCTCCACTCTTTCCTATCCTGAGCTAATCTTCGCATTTTCCCTAAAACTAGAACATACCACATCCTTAAATATTTGTGAACATCTAATCCAGGTCCACCTCTACCCCTCGTAACTCCTGTTTCTGCCTCTAATATGTCTCCGACTAGACCTTCATGTCTGAGAAGGTGTCCTACCAACCTATCTCGCCTAGTTTTTATTGACTTCCATAGAGTCCTCTGTTCTTCTATTCTTTCTAATACCTCTTCATTTCTAACCTTAGATCATCAAACAGCACTAAAAATATAAAATATTTTGCGAACCATTTTTGCTTCTATTAGTCAAATTTACAAATCTTAGAGAATCAAATTCCCTATCAAACTGGCTGATGAACTGTACTTTTTATAAAATATTTAGCAAAATGTTAGTTTAAGTAAATGATAATTTAAATTATGACTTAGCATTTTCTGAGAGAAATAACTTGCGTAATTTTATGCACTGGCCCTTGTTATTAAAGAACAAATATGTATGTATGCCTTGTATGATTACATATACATATGTCAGTGGCTGCTATTCAGGTGAAGTAGGTGAAGTGCCTCTTCACCCATTTTCAGGATAGTATCGAGATTTATTTCTCTTACGAAACATATATAATTTCTGTTATAATTATTGCTTGTTTTACACAAAATGAAGAAATTTAGTCTTAAGTAGTACACCTAAGCTTAACATGAAATATTGGTATTCTCTGGCACATTTTCCGAGGGATTTTAGTTTTTCTTGTTTTTTTGTAACTCTTCGCCAACATGTAATAACGGGTGAAAAATAAATATGACGCAAAGTGTCTATTTAATTATGGATTATTTAGACTAAAGCACAAAAACCTCCTGGTGTTGACTTAACGGTTCCCAAGCATTCTTTACAAAACAGTTCATCGCTTCCTCAAATCAAATGCATGGCCGCGGTAAACAATTCCGTTACCTTAGCCTAGGGCCAGGGATACAAAAATAAAAGCCATGGTTAATGGTCACAACGTTCGGACGGTTTTTTAAAATGTTTATTGCTTTTCAAATCGAACGCGATAGTTCTGTTAAACCAGTTAATAGTTTTTTACTTAACCAGAATTTCTTGATCTTTACTCCTTTTTATATTCTTTTACTAAATGTAGGTATACACCTTACTAGAACTGGCGAATCTAGGGTCTGTAAAATTGAAAAATATTTTTTATGTTTAACTGTTCAATACAGAAAACGATAGAAAAAGGAAAGAGTGCGTACATAGGATTTGTAGATTTAGAGAAAGCTTTTGACAATGTTAAATATACTTAAAAATGTAAGGGTGAGTTACAAATATAGAAGAGTGATTGTTAGTTTGTATAAAGAGCAACAGACAACATAATTAAGTACTTAAAGTAAAATAGAGTTCTGATGAGAGATGTTTATTAAACGTTTTTACTGAGTGTGACATGTTTAGACGAGAGTCGCGAATAATATATGCAATTTAATTAGTTAAATTAAAATTTTCCTGTTCTCTTGACAAAAGTTCTCTCGAGTTTCCTCTGAAATTCCGACAAAATCTTAAAGAGTTTTACAGTCTTGGCTAGGAATACAAATAGGAATAGTACTGCATATTTCCATTTACATTTCCCAAAAGAAAATTCACCACGTTTGTATGCTTTCCAGATGCTAAAAGCTAGAGTCTAAATTATTTATTAACCGTAGTAAATATAGAGTGTCACTCTTAACTTATGGAATCTAAAGGAATATTAAAACAAGCAATTAAGCGGAATTTTAAAATTCCTTTGGTGGAAATTTATTAAACACACTGTTAGATACCTCTCATATTTTATCACTGGTCCATGTTATTTAATACCAAAGTTATGTATCTAATGTTAAAAGTGCACTTTTCAATAACTTCTTTCAAATAACACTAATCTTAACCTTATATCATATTTCTTGTAACTTGTATTCATTTCGTTTTCCATTTTTTTGTGTCATTAATTTGTAGCCTGGTCTAGCTTAAAATCACCCCTTTTCTCATATTTCATTCTATTGCTGTTCGCTTGTTTCTGTCATCTGTGTNTCCGCCTATAACACCAGATTTCGAACGCTTCTAACCTTTTCTTTTCCGCCGCTCCCACTGTCCATGTTTCGCACCCGTACAACGCCGTGCTCCAAACATACACCTTTAACAACCTTTTTCGAATGTCTAAATTAACCGTTCGCGAACATAGAAGTGACTTCTTTTTATTAAAGGCGACAAAATTAATTTAGGTACTTCTAAATTTGATAAAATCTAATTTTTCTTTTATTTCATGAACTAATATAAACAACATAGATGTTTCAAAATAATTGTACCTTAAATCGATAAAAAATTTTCAATGTTGCAATAACGCGTCAATCGAAATTTTTATTGGTTTTTCTTCGGTTAGAGTAAATCTATCTTTAAATATATTCGACAGTGCATATTGCTTTCAGGTTGCCTTTAAATTGCTAATCATTATTCCAAACGCGTTCCGAACCTATGCCATGAGGTACAGTTCGCTGTTTTAAAAAGTATGGCAGTTTCAGTTTTGTCGAATTCCATTGCTGGTTTTGTTTATCGTTTTGTTTTCGTGTACTTTTTAAATATTTATGAAGTAATTT
Source organism: Agrilus planipennis (assembly GCF_000699045.2). Taxonomy (NCBI): domain Eukaryota; kingdom Metazoa; phylum Arthropoda; class Insecta; order Coleoptera; family Buprestidae; genus Agrilus; species Agrilus planipennis. The sequence continues at coordinate 443,931 of NW_020438879.1, read as the reverse complement.
TGTGTACTGTTATAAATACGTACATAAAACCAATGCAACTGTATAATTTTGGATTCTGATGACGGAGCAATGCAGCGGTTTAATTTTGTTGTATCTAATAAAGTAAAATGGAACGTTGTTTCAGTTTGTCAATACTGCAACATATATATTTTCCTCTAAATTAAGCACTTAGTCTAACTGGAATAAAATTGATAGGAGCCTGCATAAAGCAATAACTTAAATTTTATATAAATTAGTTTCTATAAATATGAGTAGCTTCAGATACTTTGAATTTTTGTAGCGTAAATTCAATGTATTCGTGAAGTAATTTTTTGAATTAATTTTACCCAATCTTGAAAACCTAAAATTATTGAGAAAAAATTACTGTTGCTGTCACTCCTTTGACGGGAATAGACTCCGGGTCCCTGGTTTTCCGCACCACAATTTGATGTTATCTTTAGTAGGCAAAATTAATTCAAAAAGTTAATTGACTGAAAAAAGCTTTCTTTAATTCTCTTAAAAATAAAGAAATTAGGATTGAGTATGCAAGAACAGATTTCAATTTCATTATTTAGTAGTTCGCAGAGAGAATGCAAATTATTTTTTAATATGAAAATGAGTAACTATTAATAATGAATAGCGATGAAGCACATTTTCTTTTGATCGTAAGTGATTCTCTTAACAATCAAAATTGTCGATTTTGGAAAGGAGAAAACCCGTGTTCACTGTTTCAACGCTCTCCACAGTCAGAAAATTATTGCCTGATGCATTGCAAATCGCCTTGGAGTGATCGGACCTTTTTTTCCGAAGATGCTAAATGGCCAACTGTATCTGCAACCTCTGAACAATATGTTTTAATCTTGGGAATATTCTTGACCTGGGAATTGGCACGTCGAAGAATTAACACAATAAGTGTTTGGGTCCATCAGGATGGAATCATATAATTACATCCAACCTCAACTTCAATAAACATTCTGCTTTTTTTATAAAGATTTTCACCTTTTCATTATTAAATGATGTTACGTAACCTTTCATTTTTCTATTTGTAAATTAAAAATAACTCTGAAACACCCATTTCAAAAACGTCCTTTCGTGACAACAATTTGGAACTTATATACATCATCATGAGGTCGTCACTCCTAGGAATGATTGTACACGCACCTCCACTCTTTTCTATCCTAAGTTATTCTTCGCATTTCTCTAAAACTAGAACATCCATTCCTTAACTATTTGTAAACAGTAATCTAATCTAGGTCTACCTCTACTTCTCTTAACTCCTGTTTCTACCTCTAATATGTCTCTGACTAGACCTTCATGCCTGAGCAGGTGTCCTATCAACCTATCTCGCCTATTTCTTATTGATCTCTATAAAGTCCTTTGTTCTCCTATTCTTCCTAGTACTTCTTCATTTCTAACCTTCTCTCTCTACGATATCCTCATCATTCGCCTGTAGCACAACTTTTCGAACATTTCTAACCTTTTCTTTTCGGCCGCGCCCACCGTCTATGTTTCGCATCCATACAGCGCCGCGCTCCAAATATATACCTTTAACAATCTTTCCTGAATTTCTAAATTAACCGTTTACGAGCATAGAAGTGACCTCTTTTTATTGAAGGCGACTTGACCCTGCGCTATCCTCTGCTTTATATCTATATTAATCCTTCCGTCCTGACTTATCTGACTAGTCACTTCTTCTAACCTTTCGTGTCCTATCTTTATATTCGCCCTTTTCCTACTTTTCCTTTCCTTGCATACCAGCATTTTTGTTTTACTATTATTTATGTTCATGCAATACTATTTTGTCAATACCGCTTCCATTTTATTTAAAGTTATCTAACTTACCTCATCCATCTCCTCTTCCTTCTCTAATATATCTCCTAACTCCTAGCTTGCGTATAGGTTTTCTAAGTATTATTTCCATCTGTCTGCCTTTCCCTCATATTCTATTAAAATTACCCTTATGTCGTTTCTTATATTATTACTACAGTACCCTACTTCTCTAAAATAAATTATATACATAGCTCTGGATAAAAAAGCGGCTGGTTTAACAAACATATTGAGTACCTCAGATCTATTTAATCATTTGATGTAGTTACATTGGTGTACTTGTATTTGTTGATTTCCATAGTTTACATGAAAATTTATAATTACTTAATGTAAACATTTTCAGTCAGTGGTTTACCCTAAGACGTCAAATGTTGTACCAACTGAACAATTTTGTTGACTGACATTATTTATAAAAACCATTAATTCTTTAATTAGTACATTTTACCGTTTCTGGCATGGAGTATGGATTATATGAACAGTATGAGGATTCAAGACTTGGTTATAAAGTGATTTATGAAGAAGCGCATTACGAAAATGAAAGACATTTTCCCGTTGAGAAAGTATAACGGCGACGGTGCACTCTAAATAATAAATAAAAATTTCTAGAACAGACAATACCTACTAGGTACTTCTTCTCGCACTAGATGTGTAACTCGGTTAATTTAGTTATTTCAATGTGGCGTTTCTTTAACAAACAACAATGTAATTTGTTTTATAAATACATCGAAAGCGAGTTGAATTAGTCGTGGTGAATGGATTAATAGTATTCAATTTTTGTGTACCATACTAAATTAGAAAGTATTCATTAATCTATTATTATCTGGACTGAGCTTTGTAGTTATTACTTTTGCGCAAGCGTAATGTTTTCAGGACGGGTTGTAGGAAATGCTTAAAATATACATATAAATATCGTCCAACATATAATGGCCTATGTATTGTAGTCCATAATATTAATAACAACGTGAAGAATGCTGTTTCTTTAAGGACACTAATAGATTCTAACATAATTTAGTGACACTTGCTATTATTATTTAATTCTAAAATTTTTCAACAATGTTCATTGAAGCAATAGCTGCTATGTTTATAAATTATCACAATAAAGGTGAAACATTTTCAATGGATATTAATATAATAATACAGCATCAGAAACAGGTGGCAAAAATGATGGAACTGTTTATAAACGGTTGTGCACCTGCCATACCCATAATTCCTCTGTAAAGTATCTCATACTGTCATAGGAATGCTTCACCTTAATTTTCATGATGCCACTAATGCAGTAAAATTAGTATTTAACCTAGTTTCTCGTATATCAATGCGGTTATTTTCATGATTTTGAATAATAATAAGATAAAAATAAATACAAAAACAAAAGAAACTAGAGGAAGACATAGGCGTAGCAAAAGGTTTTTCCAAGGGGGGGGGGCGATTTTCAATAGCAGTTAGTTTATATAGCTTTAATGCGTTTGGTTTCTATGTTTCTTAACTTTGTGCCGACATCGTGACTCATTAGAGCTTTTACCAGGAGGGTGTAATGAGTATGCTAGGGAGGGGGGGCACCCCCCCCCCCTTCTCCTACCTATCTAGGCCCATGGAGTGAGATGCATCGCAGAAAGGTATAAAAGAAAAGTAAGAAGGAGAAGAGTTTCAGATTTATTTTTATCATGTAAGTTTCTGTGGAGTTTTCCGTAGCAATATAATTCTTTAAGTTTGTTAAGAGCCTTCAAAAGTTTGGTGATCTGGTAACATTATGAACGTTTAGAAAATGATCATTATTTCTTAACGTATGTGCCATTTAGGTGCACTGATTTTCAACAAGTCTTAAATATTTCACAGGGTATTTTAAGTAATTGTTCGCCTCTATCCCCATTTGAATTTATATTAGTTGCACCAGTCGATAATTCTTAAGCATTAAAAACAAGTACTTTGTAATTCATTTAGAAACCTACTTTTAAATAGTTTAAATTTTGCATAAAATGCATTTACTGAATGTTTAGAGCTAGAATGTTTATATGTCTTTATGTTTTCTCTTAATAATTTTCTAAAAACAGACTAAAATTATTATCACTTTACTGATATGTATATTATTTTCGCAATTTCGCGTCAGCTAAAGCCCGCAAGCAAAACAGAATTATGGTAAACGTTTCACATTCTATGTGGGTGATAAATTTTAATACTGACTAATGTAAATTTTCTGTTCGCTTGGGAAAATGACTCGACTCTAAACGACGACGAACGCACTCTTTATTTTCTACAGCATTAATTTCGTCGGCATGCCATTTAATTCAATTCCCGTGTAGAAAATAAGAAAAAACGAACAAAAGAGGAGCTGCACGAGAAGGTGTGTGGGATGTAAAAAAGTCTGGAATAACAGTAAATTGGCTGAAAACGGTGCTGCGAGTTCAAGGTGATTGTATGTGATAGTGACCTAGCTAAAGTACATAGAGTCAGTTCGTCCGCTCGTGCTCTTGTTATGACTCAATCGATATAGCTGTAGTCCATCCGGCGACCCACTTTCTACCAAAAACAGTCCAACGCATTTACAATTTGTTGTTATTCATCGCTGATAATGAAAATTTTGCGGTATTTATTAAGTGTTAAGGAAGACAATCCAAATACATATGTAAAAAAAAGGAAAAACTGAATATCAACGCACAGTCCAAACTCCTGGGTCTAGAAGTTTGGAAATTTTACACAGACGTTTCTTATTCAACGTAGACAAGCATTAAGAAAGCTTTCCATCTTAAAATTCAACCCCTGAAGAGGTGAAAAGGGCGTTAAAAGTTTGATGAAACGATCAAACTGCTGAGTCAGGAAGATTTTGCACAAACTCATCCAATATTCAAATTATTATCCGTAAAGGGGTTAAAAGTTTAATGCATTCTGGAATCGTAAAAAAATGTCAAGGGTTAAGCGCTACGCACTAAAAGCTCAGATTAAATTGTGGTGGAAATGGTTTATACATTCAGATACTATTTAAATCTAGAATGTATAATGACCTAGCTGTTCAATTTCCCCGTAAAACAAAAAAAAAATAATTGCTAAAAAAATTCTTATGTACCTACTTATCAATGACTTTGTCTCCTTAGGAGTCGAAGTACATATCCCCCATCGGTTTTTAAAGAACACTATGACGGGATAACTCAATTTGATTTTACTACGGTGGAAATTAGGCTTTTGTTTGTATTCAGTATTTTTAAAATAGAAAATAGGTTTGAAAACTAACCAAAAAGATACGACTAGCAATTAATATTGACAATAGATATTAAGTGCTTTACTTTAAAATAAAATAAAATAAAGTACTCTTCTTATGTGAATGAAATTAGAATGTATATAATCGGTATTTATGAAAAATTAAGAATACTGTGGAAGATGAGCTAAAAATATTGCAAAACATACGAAATAAATAACAATAAACATTATGGATAGTTTCATCAAGAATTTAAAGTGCTAATAAGTTTCGGCTTCGCATTATTCCCAAAGCATCCCTTAAAAGATTAAATCTAGAACAGCTCCGTTTAAAGTAAACAATGAACAAAAATGGGTGAGATGTCTATTAAGCCTTATTTGTCTTGATTATTTATGAGTTTCTTGTTGAGCGAGAGAACTTTTTTAATTTCTAATCTTTCCAAAAGGACAGTTTCTTGCTTTTATTTCCACCACTATGAAGGACTACAGAATTAATTTGATGTAAATTATAAATAAAAGAGGTAGTTTAAAGAAGTCAGTTTTTCTTTTTTTGTGTTCTTTAATTCTAACGTTGATAGTTCTTCTGCATTGCCCAAAATAAAAAGCATCACAAGTATTGCACTGATTTCTATGAATGCCACATTTTTTCCAATACATCTACCTATATTTACAAAATAAATATTGTAAATTATATTAGGTATATAGTTGCTCTTAATCAGAGTTACATTAAATTTTCCACAAAATTTATGACTGATAGAAGACAACGTCAGTCAGCGAATCTATTAAATACAACAAAGAAGACTTGTGAGTAATTTCAAAAATATATAAAAACTTAAAATTAAAATGTGGTCATATTTGAACATTTTTAGTTTGAACTATATATACACCAGAAAGCATTAACTATTTTATCTTCATTTGCATGTTATTTTGAAAGTTCTTGTGATGTATTCCTTAAACGAATAGGATATGCATGTAATGCCGGACATTATCGTTATTTAAGCGAAGTGCCGATCGTTGTAAGTAATTTGGGCTCATATAATTTTAACTGAACTTTAATGTGTAATGCATAAGAGCATAAGTAAGTATGCCAGACGATCCTTCGAATAACGCAAGTTTTACGCTCTTTTGATTTGATCTATAGTCTTGTTTGAGCGTGAACCGTTGTAAAAGCATTCCGCGAATATCTCAGGTAACTTCCAAAGAATCTAGTACTCCAAGCAACGGAAGCTATCGAGACAAAAAACTCTTCTCTCTTATATTCGTTAGCTCATCCTCTGCATTAATGTTCCGGCACGAAAGGCTGCTATTGGACGTTTTTCAAATATTTAGTAAGTACATAATCCGTTTGTTGTTCATTTCTACGTAAACTGGTGTTTTTCTGTTTCTGTGGAAAGCAACGACAACTATAGTTAGATCGAAATAAGATGAGCACTAAATTACAAGTGAGGGTAGATAGATCGTCGCATTCACTTCTATGCTCGCGAGGGATTAATTTAGAAATTCGAAAAAGATTGTTAAAGGTGTATGTTTGGAACGCGGCGCTGTACGGGTGCGAAACATCGGCGCGGTGGAAAAGAAAAGGTTAGAAGCGTTCGAAATGTGGTGTTACAGGCGAATGATGAGGATACCATGGATAGAGAAGGTTAGAAATGAAGATGTATTAGAAAGAATAGGAGAACAGAGAACTCTATGGAAGTCAATAAGAAATAGGCGAGATAGGTTGGTAGGACACCTTCTTAGGCATGAAGGTCTAGTCAGAGACATATTACAGGCAGAAACAGGAGTTAAGAGAAGTAGAGGTAAACCTACATTAGATTACTGTTCGCAAATAGTTAAGGCGGTGGGTTGTTTTAGTTTTACGGAAATGCTCAGGATAAGAAAGAATGGAGGTGCGTGTTCAACCAGTCTTAGGACTGACGACCTTATGATGATGATGCACTTTGTGACAATCTCCACTTTTTAACTCTAACTAAATCGTCATCATCATAATGTCGTCAGTCCTAAGACTAGTTGGACACGCACCTCCACTCTTTCTTATCCTGAGCTAATCTTAGCGCTTCCTTAAACTTAAACTTAAACCTAAGAAATAGGCGAGATAGGTTGGTAGGTCATCTTCTCAAGCATGAAGTTCTAGTCAGAGACACATTAGAGACAGAAACAGGAGTTAAGACGAGTAGGGGTAGACCTAGATTAGATTACTGTTCGCAAATAGTTGAGGATGTGTGAAGTTCTAGTTTTAGGGAAATGCGAAATGAGATTAGCTCAGGATAGGAAGGAGTGGAGGTGCGTGTCTAACCAGTCTTAGGACTAATGACCTTATGATGATGATGATGATGATGATGGATTTCAGATTATTAATAATTTGAAAATTCTATATAATTAACATTTTTACTTCTTATTTTCTAGCTTGATATTATGGATCACGTCTTTTTTCTCTAATTTATTCAAGAAAATTACGTTTTCGCAGAGTTTCATCAGCTACATTATTCATGATATCAATTTTCTGTATTCGATGTAGTGCTTACTTATGTATGTTTGCTTGGTGCATTTCGTCTAGCATCGCCCACGCAACCTTTCCTGTTCATTTTTCAACTTCTACAAACATGACGAATTCAAATAAAGTAAAAATAGAAGGTTAGCTAGAAAGGATTCTAGAATATTCCTTATTGCGATATAAGATTTGTGAAAATAATTTCCATACTGCGGCGAACATTTGAAGTCTTGAACATAGTGGAAAATTGAGCTATTTCATGTAAAGGTGTCGCATGCAGACAACAAATAGATTTTGCTACGGTTAAATTGAAAGTTTGTTTCATACTTGAGACGAAAAAGCGACCTTGACTAAAAGCGGCGCTTCATATTTATAATTGCGAGTTTATCTTCTAAGTCGGTCTAATGACGACAAACGAAAGTGATACTTTTATGTCTTTTCTTTGTGCTTGTTTATACAATGTGTCCCAAAAAGAAGTGCTTGAACCAAAATGGTAGAAAGTCAATGCGAATTCATCGCCAAGAAACCTATATTGTTGGGGTAACAGTCACCTATTTTTTGTATGGCAGCCATTTAGAGTTTTTGTCTATGAAAAACGGTGTGATTGTGAGATTCGATCATAATTCAAAATGTGATCGGTCAGCTTTAAGAAACAACAGTTTCATAAAGTTAGTGTGTGCATCGTTGACATAAATTGAGATCCCCGTTCGTTACTGACTTATTCCTGTTTGGAAGGAGGGTCACGTTCTCGGAAAATTCACGTAATATTCACGTTCTCCCGAGATCTGGCCCTTCAGCTCGTAAACAAGCCCGTGGAGAATACGGTGTTGTTCCACTGCACCACCTATCAATCCCAAATTAAATCGCCTTTCGATTGCCTGGAGTGAACCACTCGCCAGATATTAACCGCTTACCAGATACTAAATTAGTTATCAGGGGGGTGTATGAGAACCTGTGATAATAACCTGTGAATCAACTGCATTTTCTATCATTACGACTTTATAGTAATCACATCATTTCTCAAAGGCAAGAACTTCAAAACGAAAACCAGGTGGCTGCGACTCCAACAAACATAAACATAATTTTTTTAAGTGATGAATAGTGATGACTAGAATGGGTCTTCACCTTGCAGTCTTGGTCTTGGTCAAAACCAAGACTGTCTTTATACTAGCAATGTAACAAAAGCAAGACTAAACGAACAATACCAAGACTAAAACCGAGGCAGAATATGCAAGACCAAGACCTAATATGAAGACTAAACGAAAAATTATTACTTGCGGTGGAATTATAAGTTAAACTGTTTTTTAGAGCAAAACGTTTTCTGTATTTGAAATTTTCAATTCTTTACTAGATTTCAACATTAAATATAAAAAACAATTCCACAGTCTGAGAGAACGGATCTAAAAGAATAGGCTCGGAGTAAGTGTTCTTTGTTCCTATGTTTGGATAACACATGGTTGAAATACAGAGACAAACTAATTTTCCACTCGCAATCTAAATACATTGAAATCGATTAAATAATGAGTCGGTTTGGTGGTGTAAATTCTTGATCATCAATAAAAAAATTATAGTTCATTAATATATTACCGGAATGAAAACAAATATATATAATAAACTATAAAAATATTCATTTAAATTACATGTTGTAAAGAGCCATATTGATCTATATTAAATGCACAATGTATTTAAGGTACTTAATTGGATAAGAATTAATGCTGTATTACCTACAATCGCTTCGTAAATAAGTCATTATTTCTCATAAAAAGTAAAGGATAAAAATGGTTATTGTGGGTTATCCCTAAGAGATAGACATATACCGTCGCGGACTTTTTTTGTAGACCCTTTTAAGATGTACAATATTGTAGTACATTATTTTAATCTATCTCGTAGGGTTCAGCCAGCGTTTGCAATGTAAGCGCAAAAAATGTGTTTATATGCGACATCCCATTAGAAACCTCTAAAATTATCAGTGTTTCCCTACTATATTATGCATGTATTATACATATAAACCTTCCTCTTGAATCACTCTATCTTTAAAAAAAAAACGCATCAAAATCCGTCGCGTACTTTTAAAGATTTAAGCATACATAGGGACAGACAGCGGGAAAGCGACTTTGTTTTATACTATGTAGTGATAAGTATTCGCGCTGACTTTCTACCATTTCTGTTTGAACACCCATTTTTAAGACACATTGTTTAGTATCTCAAAACCAAGAAGCTTGCTTTCTTGTGATTTGTGAATCTCTAAAAAACAAAGATCATCATATTAATAATTTTCTAAAATAATTCTAAATAAATCCTATAGTTATATGTCTTTCTTTTGTAATTTTTTTATGTATGCAGGCCTAACTTGAATCTAAAAACGAAATCAATATAATCAAGATAATTATAAAGCTTGGTACCTTAGCGAATTCAACGTTCATAGACTTTTAATGACCTCAAGCCATCGGTTGATGAACCTCCGCGATCGATCTAGAGATATTTAAAGATCGAGATAGGCGACCTTGTTGCTCCACTGACATGTAACTTTATAGCTTTAGCCTTTGTTATAACTCAGTGATAGGTATAAAAAAGGACATCATTTATTTAACGAAGAGTTTGTTTACAACCGCAATCATCAATAATATTTTATGTCTTTGCCATGCCATTACAGGTACTCAATACTCATTTACCAAACCAGTGTCTTTCCATTGGCGGCGTTAAAGAAATTATGGATTAGATAAGGGTAAACAAAAACCGTAAAACAGCTCAGTGGAATTTTTTGTCTTTTACTTTTGGCCAAAGAAAAATAAAACCGTTCGTTTTATAGTGTAATTATAAAATTTTGAACATTTACTTAAAGTTAATTCTTAAATATTCAAAAATTACTAACAAAACATTACCAAAAATCCTGTTTTTTATAAAAACTTTTTAAATTTCCTTTTATTTTTTTAAATCTGTTACTACACAAAATTAAAAATTATCGAATGTCTTCTGCTTTCACATTTATATTATACAACAGTCCTAAATAATATTTAGTGAAACAGGAATAATAGGTAACATTAAGCAGTTGGCAAATTAGAAAGCCAATTGGAAAATTTGGTAATCGGAACTAAACCATCGTATTGTAACGTAACCCTGAACTAAAATCGTTATTTTTGTTGCACAAGTAAAATTGCAGGGTTAAGATCTATTCCAAATAGAAATCAATAAGTAAATACATACTTTATCATGATTGATAACAATGGTTTCTTATGTTTATGTAAGAAGTAATTTATCTAGGAAGAAACACCCTTAACGCAATTAGAAACTCTTTAACATAGACAATATTCCAACTCTCAACTAACATCGCTATTTATTGTTAGTCAAGTAACTTAACGGGGTGAAAATGTACCCCAAATAGAAAATCGATAAATTAATACTGTAAAGTGGTTGATGCTAATAATTTCTTATGTTGATATAGAAAGTAGTCTGTTTGATAATGTTTAAAATATACGAAACATTATAATCATATTTAGAAATTTAATGTAGAAAACAATAAGACAAACGAAATTGTCATCGAGGAGTGAAAAACTTAAGCACTTTCATAGCTAAAAATGAACCTGAGGTGTAAAAAACGCCGCGCTCTCGGTTAAGGGTTAAGGACGAAATAATCGACTTCTGTTGTCAGTGATAGTGAAGTTTCCCTTTTTGTGTGTTTGCTGTTTTACGTGAAAATATTTTTGAATTTTAAATGTACGTTATTTGCCTGGGTGACAAAAATCCACAACAGTAAACAAAATCTCAACGAAACGCAAAATTCAATTACAAGAATGTAAATGCTATAATTATATTTTTACGCTTTTTATTTTATTTTTCAGAAGTTGTCAAACAGGAAAGCACGTATTGGTTGCTCCCTCGGGGATTGGCCTGGCGTAACATCGGGAAACATTATGAGAGGTGAGTTTTTTGGGTTTTGAGTCGAACAAATTGAAATCGTATATATCAACAAGTTCAAAATGAAAACCATTTTTTGTTATGAAAAGTCATTCAGATTCGTGAAGTGAAAGAATTGCGATCTGAATTTGATGTTTTAAATAAAAAAGAAAAATGCTGAATTGTATTCAAGAAAATAAATTAAAATTTCTAAAGGATTATAATTAAGTCATTGTAAAGATTATGACAGCTAATTGTAGGCGTAAAAGAAATTAAAATTGTTTAATTAGAAGGTAATACGCATGTGTTAGTAAAAAAATATACGCGACGAATATTGTACAAAAAAATAAATACTGGCAGTATAATTTAAGAAACCGAAATGAAAAACGTAGATAACAACAATGCCTTTATCTTATTTGTTTTAACAACAAAGAAACTATCAAAACTTTTATGTGTTTCCGAGGGTTATCTTAACATGGCATAAAACTGTCATGAAAAACGTTTTTTTTTTTTAATAAAACGATTTTTCAGGCAACACAAAATGTTTGTTTCCAATAAGCCTGCCGTTTTATTATTCTTTTTATTTTCATTTTATCTATTTGATCCTTTTTGTAAAATTGTTCCGATTCTCCAGTCACATTTGATTACCTTCAGTAGTATCTTTTTTTTACTACTGAGCAGCGGCGCGAATAGAATTTAGGATTGATGGTGTGATTATTAAGAACAGATGTATTCAGATCAATATCAAAATGATTTTGTAAAGGTTACGTAACAATCAGACATATTTTTCGTGTATGATGTATGAAAATTTAAGATATGAAATACCTAGCTACCGAAAATTTACAAAATTCTGTTTATTTAAATGGTACCTTTAAAAGTGTTCAACAGTATTACCCCTCAGTATGGGTAAGTGAATAATATTTATTAAAATGATTAAATTATATCATGCTGAATTTACTCACCTATATTAGCAACAATATGAGCCGGTTGCATACTGTAAAACGGTGAAGCAAAGCTCAATTCCAAAAGAATACTGGTGAATGAGACTATTGTTCCTAATAACATCTGCAAAGAAAAATACATGTAAGTGTATTTATTATTGTACATTTTGCGTGTTATATGCTATATGTAAATCGATTTTTTTACGTATGATGTTACGAAAACAAGCCATGATCTATACAGGATATAAAACAAAAAATGCCGAGTTGTAAAATGGATGCAATAAACAATCGTACGGTGAGTTCAGCAGGGTAGTTAAGGGCAAATCTTTTTTTAAAAAAGTCCGAAGCCGGTCCTGTGCGTGAATTGACAACACAGGTGTCTACCGAATAGCGTAGTACGATAAAAATTTTGTAGCAACATGGATGGAAAATGTAAACATTGGCGATTATCAAACGTTTAGATTAAATAAATTAAATAAGTTAATTACAGGCAGCACTATATAATTGTACGAGCACAAAAGAAAGAAAAGCATGTAAGTTACGTAAACATTAGTCGATAAATGAGAATCTGAATAATTGTATTTTTATTAAGGTAAATTTCTATTCTATCATAGAGGTATTTTACCTTTTGCGGATACTTATGCCAAGAAAATCAAATACGTCTCTCCAAAATTTTCACGCCGCACATTTACTGAAAACATTTCATAAAATCGCGAAGAATTTGCGAGAGTGTTCACGAAACCTCCGAAAAAAATAATGCAAAATTTCAAATTTTCGACTAAAAGCTTCTAACATGACGTGTTCGAAATATTTATATCACCTAAACTTCAATAGACAGAAGGTGCATTTTCAGCCATTGAACAAAGTCCACCTCTTTTGCAATAAAAGCTCAAAATGTTCTGGCTAGGTTGGGTTATGTTAGGTTAGGTTCAAAGACTTATTCAACTAATTTACGGTAAATCAAAGGAGTACATTAAACATCATTGGACCAAACTGTTGACTATTTCTGAAAATGCATTAATTGAAGGGAATTACAATTAGGGAATGTGTTAGGTGTTTTAACGTAGTAATGCGAAGAGAATGGCCAATAATAATAAGTATATAGTAATAATTGATAGCTTTCTTTTCAAAATAAATCTGTTTCACCATATCTTATTCTAAATGCGAATGTAGCTGCAAATATAAAAGAAAGTAGGTGAGAAATTTCTATCTTATTTTATAAACTAATAGGTGGTCTAATTATGTTGAATTCAAAACTCTCTTTAAGTGTAATATATTGAGACTTGCTATTGTGTTCGGCAGATCAAACACATAAAAGTAACTAATCTAAAAGTAGGGCTGAATGTTGTTTATATAAACTTTCGTGCTTTATTTTAATTTAATTTTTAGGTATTTTTTTGTGAAAACAAATTATAAAACGTAATATTTCAAAAATTTCTACCAGGCAGAACGGGAGTTAAATAATTGCAGTTATTTGTCTCACAAATGTTTGTTACTTAATTTGCATTTCAAGCTTTAGAAGGATAATTGAACATTCAAATTGGATTAGTTCAACAACCGGTTAGATCGTTTATCATTGGTATAATAATTATTTCAATTACGTGCTTTGTTTTTCAAGATCTTGTGAAAATAATGGTACATAGATATCTTTTAGTCGAAGATATAGATACGGTATAAAGTTGGTGTATTTGTGTTTTGATAAATCAGTTAGCTGTTTAATAATTTAATTAGTCGAGTATGTAACCAACTGATTTTTTGGAGCATGCAGCAGGCACTGGAAATACTTGCATTTGAAATGCAAATACAAAATAAAAAATACCTATTTTTATCTTGCATTTAAATACTTTTTTGAGAAAAGCATGTTGTATTTTATTTAAAGTACTTTTCTAAAAGTATTTTCCATTTGTAAAATGCAAAATGCACTTTTGCTGTTAATAGTTTTGCTAGTATCACTTATCAAACTATATAAAATGATGAATTTATAGTTGGCCACATTGGCCATTGAAGGTATTAGAAGATTAAAAAGAGGACAAAGAGGCATTCCATGAATGTCTTCTAATTCTTTAATTGAAGAGAGCCCAAAAAATTTTAAACTCTTTGCAAATGGATAATCTAAAATATTAGATCGATATTGTTTTCCAGGCTAAATGTCATGGTCCGTGGAATATTGAAGTTCCAAATTGATATCAACACCTGCCAAATCACCACTTATCCTTTCTTTAGCAACGAACTACGAAATTCTATAAATTACGACAAAACAGCCCTCAAAACAATATCGAATTGATATACGCCAGGTGTATAAAACTGAAAAGTACAAGATATTGTTGTGTGCTACAAAATACGTGTAATACAAAATTCTTAAAAAAAAATCGAGAAACTTAACTTATTGGATGAACCCAAAGCTGATAGAACTATGGTTTCCATTTCTTTCTCTTATTACAAAGTGTAAAAGATCGGAAACAAAATGGGGTTGTAAATATTTTGATATAATTTGATAAATTGATGTTGATTTTACATTAATAAAATTATTTGCAACCCTATTTTGGCTTTCATATTTTTTCCGGTAAACAAACTATTTTGACATCAATGTCTTTTTTCCAATTAAAACGGATGACAAAGGCAAATGATGAAGCATATAGAACAATTATTTGTTGCTGAACTGAAGAAACTATAATATAAAGATAGAAAAACTATATCACATTCACTTCAAACAGAAAACTATAAATCATAGTCAATCTTCCCAGCTGGTGATATAATGTAAACACTACTTTTAGTCTAAAAAAAACTCCATCATTTTAAAAATGAGAAAATACCTACAACTATTTTATACCTACTTATGTAAATGTAGAAATTTAAATAGGTATTAGGTACCTACTACCAAAAAGTATTAACTTAAAAAAAGTATTTGTAAAATACGTATTTTGCATTTAGCATTTAAAATACAAAAGGGAAATCTATTTTGTATTTTACATTTGAAATAACAAATCAAAAAAGAAACTTTTTTCTCTACCAGTATGAAATTAGGACCTTGATTACTAGTTAGTGAATGGCGCGGAATTAGCAATATACAGTGGCTGAATTCGTATTCGTTAGGTATTTTTTTTAATTAAATTTAAATTTATAAAGAAGACATTTCGGAAAGAAATGTGTTTTGGTAGAGAATCATGCTGAATTTACTCACCTATATTAGCAACAATATGAGCCGGTTGCATACTGTAAAACGGTGAAGCAAAGCTCAATTCCAAAAGAATACTGGTGAATGAGACTATTGTTCCTAATAACATCTGCAAAGAAAAATACATGTAAGTGTATTNTATTTATAAAGAAGACATTTCGGAAAGAAATGTGTTTTGGTAGAGATTTTACCTTATGTTGTATAGGGAAAAATCTGTTCGTTTAATGTTTTATAAAACCGTTCCTTCTGCTAAAATTTCAAACGAGACACTAAGGATAAAAGCAGTTGCTAATTCCTTTTAAGAAGATTATTTAGAAGGTAACAAGCACTACCCTTTAATTAAGCTACTTTGACCCGTTATTCCGACAGAACATTCATAGTAATTATTGCGAGTGAACGTATGTAAGCACTTTTACATTGTAAAAGTAACTTAATTGCCCTAGAGAGCTTTACGCTTCAAATAACATTAATTCTGTTCTTCACTTAAAAGCTAAAGTGAATTCGAAACTCAGTAGTTCTTGGATTATTACAATTTCTGTCGCTACAAATAAACACTTGGTGTTGAGTATGCTATTGTTTAAATTTTATTCAGGTATCATAAACACAGAAAAAGAAAAAAGATATTAATAACATGTATTTTTCAACTAGAGTCGGCAAAGCCCCATGCATTAGAAGATTTCCTTTTACAAACTTAAATTAATGGGTTGTAGGTCCTAAGACCAGTTGGTCTACATCTATTCTTCATAATTCCTGTTTCTGCTTCTAATATAACCCTAATGACCTTGCATACTTGCATACCAATATTGTTGATTTACTTTTATTTAATTTCTTATCATACCGTTTTATCAATATCGCACTCATCTTATTTAACGCTATCTCTCTAACTCCTTCTTACCAGATATTAATGCTGATACATCAGCTACAAATCTAAGCATACTAATCTTTGCCCCTGTATATCTATCACTAAAGTTGACTTGTCTTTTATGATGTTTGGCGTGTCTTGCATGAAATGCGTGAAATGCATGCCTTGGATTAAAAAGTAGCTGGTGATAGTGTGCATCCCTGTGTGACCCTCTTCAGAATAACTACTTTTCTTCGTTGCTGCTCAAGTTTCATATCTGCTTGTTGCTCTTTATACCAACATATCACTCTTTTATCTCTGTATCTCATCCCTACATTTTTTTGTAAATTTAACATATTGTCCCATTTAACATTGTCAAAAACTTTTTCTAAATCTACAAATCCTATATTATTTTCTCTATTGTTACCTGTAAAGCTAAAATGACCTCTTACATTGCTCTAATATTTCTTTTAAGCCAAAATTGCGTGTTTGTCATTGTAGTAGGTACTCTATATATATTTTAGAAAAAAGCATTTGTTTTATAGGGTTCTCAAATGTGTCCACACGGAACAGCTAATTTATTAATCCCTATCTTCCCATTCCTAAATATTTTTTGGGTTTCATCAATGTCGTACAGTCAAAAGTTATCTAAAATAATTCACGTCGCTACAAGGTAAATGTTACAGAAGAAATGGAAAATCTATAGTTCAAGTCCAAGTGTGCTTTTTTCTAAGCATTATCCAGGAGAATTAGGTTACAAGAAGTAATCAGCAGTCAACGGTTTATTTAAATAAAACTACTCTTCCTTTAGTTCTTTGTGAGAAGCAGGTCTGATGTAGATGGTCGTTTTACTAATTAAAATTAGCTTTTTATTAATACGTTAGGAATATTATCATGAAATATCTTATTATGATTACGTGATCTAGTAAGTATGAAACTGTATCCCATAATAGTAAATGAACAGTTAGGTACATTATTATTGAAAAATTCATATAATTAATTATGCATTTACTTCTAAACTAATTTATCATGAAGTAATGGTCGTTGCGATTTTTGTGTCACAAAAATTATAAAATTACCGTACTTTCAAGTATAACGCTAAACACTTGAAAACTAATTAGTTTCCCAGTCTTAATTGCCTCGATTGTTTCTAAAGTTATCGACTGTCTAATCTTCAGAGTTCGATTTTAGGTGAAATTCAGTTAGTAACTAAACACTATAAATTACGGAACTTGATTTCCTTCTCTTATAGGTCCTGTATGGATAGATATACAGGATTAAAAGATTAGTATTAGTAGATTTTCAGATAATATAGCAATATTAGCATTTAGCAAGGAGAAGTTAGAGATAGCTTTAAATAAAATGGAAGCGGTTTTGACAAAACGGTATTGTATGAAAATTAATAAAAGTAAAACAAAAATACTTGTATGCAAAGGAAAAAAAAAGCAGGGAAAAAGCGAATTATAGGAAACGGAAAATTAGAAGAAGTGGCCGATTTAAGCTACCTAGGAAGTCAGATAAGTCAGGACGGAAGGAGTAGCAGGGATATAAAGGAGAGGATAGCGCAGGGTCGAGTTGCCTTCAATAAAAAGAAGTCACTTCTACGGTTTATCTAGAAATTCGAAAAAGATTTTTAAGGTGTATGCGAAACATGGACAGTGGATGCGGAGGAATAAAAAAACTGTTAGAAGCGTTCGAAATGTGGTGCTGCAGATGGATGATGAGGATATTGTGGATAGAGAAAATTAGAAATGAAGAAGTATTAGAAAGAATAGGAGAACAGAGGACTTTATGGAAGTCAATAAGAAATAATCAGAGACATCTTAGAAGCAGAAACAGGAGTTAAGAGGAGTAGAGGTAGACCTAGATTAGAGTACTGTTCGCAAATAGTTAAGGATGTGGGATGTTCTAGTTTTGGGGAAATACCAAGATTATCTCAGGATAGGAAAGGGTGAAGGTGCTTGTCCAACCAGTCTTAGGACTGGCGACCTTATGATCATGATATGCAGATTAATGTATAAATAAATGCTATAGATTTGTACAATAACCCATTTGGATGAGTCACAGATGAGATCAAATTGGAGTAATAGTAAGATATGAGGGTTCTATCTACATTTTAGGATTAATTAATTTTAATGGCATTTTTAAAGAGTGTCATAAAAAATACAAACAAAGGAATACTTAGATTTTCACAAACTTTTTACTTAGTAACATACGTTTCGCCATAATATTGAGTATTAACTACTGACTAAAATGACTGCGTTAGTTACTGAAATATATTAGGTGCTACAAATATTTGTTTTTTATTTGTATTTAATATGGATTTTTATTATGCAAAAGTCGAAACAATTCAATACCTTAAAAAATTAAACGATCAAAAGTGATCTTTAGCTGGATTCATTGTTACGCAAGTTACGTATAATCTTTTACAAATTTCTAACAAACTACAAATTTATTGCTACGTTTTCAGATAAAAACGGTAGACTATTGTGAAGGAATCGAGTGACTTACTCCTTCTTGAAAACAATTTCCTTTGTATTTATTCACAATGCGTTTGTAGTAGCAGAACATTTTAGTACCCTCAACTTTATTATGAATGGATTTGTTTAGTTCGAGTTCCGCTCTTTCGTTTTGTGTCGACTTTTTCGTCACGAGGCTTTCTAATTTGAAACGTTTTCAGAGTGTCATTAAAATTCTTTCGGACTTATCGCAGACCTTTTAGACGTGAAGGGGATAAATTTCACTTCGATGTGCGTGAGTCAGTGCTGCATACGATTGTTCGCCAACAAGCGCATTCCAACACGGCGTCATGATTACCTGCAGGAAATTGAGTGGAAATATTATTTTGGAAGTGACCGCAAAGAATTTAGAAACGTTTACTACCGAATTATCAGAGGGTGAGGGTCCTTCAAACCAACAAATTATCATCAAAAAGTCTTCAGTTCGAAAACTGGTTGGACATACACCTCTACTTGACCTTATCTTGAGTCAATTTTCGCATTTCTCGAAAAGTGGAGCCTGACGCTGCAAGCTGGCGGAAATTTTAAAATGACGTGGATGCGCGGTGGCAAAAGTAGGCAGTTTTAGGTATAAAGATTGCAGCCCTCATTCTTCAGTATTCCTATCAGGGACGTAGATTAAATATTTAAAAACAGGGATCAGTGAGCAAGTAATAGACAAACAAACAAAAGAACTAATTGTTGATGTTGGTGACAGTAATAGACATTCCCATGATGACAGTGAATGTAAAAACTAACTATAAAACAAAAGCAATAGGTTTATTTTTTCTTTTAGATAAGTATGGTTTCTACATTATTTTCTAGTACGCTACTGTTCTATCTGTATTAATACTATAATTTACGCCTACTAAAAGCTTATTTATGTATCGGTTCCAAATGACTTACCCAAATAGGTCATAAATGGGCAAGTACCTGCGCGACCGCTCGCCAGCTTCCTTCGTCCGACCTGTACATTTTTAACTATTTGCGAACACTACTTCTACCCCTCTTAACTCCTGTTTCTGCTAGTGACATGTATCGATCGAGGCTTGCAAGCCTGAGAAGGTATCCTATCAGCCTATCTCGACTTTTTGTAATTGATTTCCATAACGTTGACTCTTTTTGATACTTGCTCATTTATAATCTTTTCTATCCACAGTATTCTTAACATTTTAATATAATACCAAATCTCAAACATTTCTAAACTTTATTTTATCCATATCGCCCACAGTTTATATTTCACACCCATACATCTTTAATAATCGTTTTCAGTGACCAAATTAATCGTTTTCGAGCACAAAAGTGATTTGTTTTTGTTAAAAGTGACCCGATCCTACGTTTTTCTTTGTTATAAGTGTAGAAAATAAACGATTTCTTCAAGTTTATTGTGTCCTATTTTTACATTAGTTCTAACACCACCTTAATATCTTTGTTCTATTTTTATTAATTTTCATATCATACCTACTCTTCTATTAACAATATATATATAAAAAAGCTGCGCTATTTGTAGTATTTTCTAAAACGCACTGTTGAGACAGCAGGTAAAAGTTGGTCTGTGTTTTGTCGGAGCTGCCTGCGACGCGCTGAAGAGATCCAAAAAGATCGAAATCGCGATCCGCGTCTGGCAGTTTCGACAGAATACAGACCACTTCGAATTATTTTATTCGATTAAGCTAACGTGCCTATTACGTTGAGGTCAGCTACGCCGGGATTCGTTTTCAGCAAGTAGATATCCACACAAGTGGACCTTGTTGGAGCATACCTTCGTAATCCTAAAATATAGCATCGTGCTACAGATGGCGTTTACTACGCAGTTTGCAGTTTCCTTCCGTTTGGCGCTGTCTTGCATCAGTCAAGACCCGAGGTCTTCTCCTTTTTGGTATATTCAATCAAGGTATGACCTCTTCACATTTCTTCATTGTTCGATAGATTCCCGAGTAAAAATAAAAAGAACTATAACACCACCGAATCGCCTCCAAATATCTGAAATGACCCAAATTACCACCGAAATGGGTCCTACAAATAAGACGAAAATTTAAATTCTAAAATTATAG
Organism: Agrilus planipennis; assembly: GCF_000699045.2. Lineage (NCBI taxonomy): Eukaryota > Metazoa > Arthropoda > Insecta > Coleoptera > Buprestidae > Agrilus > Agrilus planipennis. Next base: position 423,045 of record NW_020438879.1, on the reverse strand, counting down.
CCAAAATACTACCTCTTGAAACTCTAAAACAGCTCCAAACTAGCACCACATTAAAAAAGAACCGAAAGAGCCCTTAAACAGCACCGCAACTTACCGTAAATAAAAGGTATTTTGTCGCATGTTTTATTTTGTTTTTATTTGAAAGGAGCGGTGTCGAGATCAAAGGCAAAGTGTCGCGCTGAGGGTTGCTGATTTCTTGCCCAACAGCATTGTATTTTTTGTTTAATCTAATTTACCAATAGTGGTGGAAAAATGAATAAGTTACATTTGGTATTTTTAGTTTTCTAGTCAGTAGTAAGAGTAACATGTAGTAGAATGGATGTCTTGTTTTTCCTTTTTTATAAACAGAAAAGTTAAAGCTCGTTTAACACCTTCATTGTTTTATTTTCCACAATTAATTTCTTTTGGACCCAGTTTCACGATAAAACACTTACAGATAGGGCTTCATCCCGGTAAAAAAGTTATGATTTGCCTGAATGATTTAACTGTAGCCCTATCGAAGGCTAATAAAAAGAAAAGTTCCATTGTCCGAAATATATTTTAAGTAATCGCATTAAAAGAAGACATTAAGCAGTTCTGAACCGAGATGAAATTTACGAAAGTAAAGAAATTTAGTGCTGTTTCGTTGCTTTTTTAGTATAAATACGTCGCTCTTTCGGTGGTATTTCAGTAGCTTTTTGGTCGTTTTGTACTAAATGCGGTGCTGTTTCAGTGCTCATTTCGTAGACAATCGGCGGTTTTGTCCTGCAAACGGACCTTTTTCGGTCATATTTTGGAGAATTTTATGGAGGTAGTTTGGTTGTAATTCGGTAGTGGAATTGAAAAGAATAATTTTTACTCGGGTTGTTACATGGGATATATTATGTCCTTTAAGTATGTTTACAATTGTCGCTTTTCGCATTCAGTTAACTAAAATTGTATAGATATTTTTTCAACATGGCCTACTTGAATAAACTCTCGGCAATGGTAATTGGATTATACCATTTTTTGGCGATGAAAGTTAATTACGAAATTCGCGTCAAAACTTTTGTTGCTTGGTTTGGTTAAAATTGCATATTCCAATCACTATGTAGAACATATTTGATATTACGTGATATTATTATATTACGAGTTTACGCATGAGTTGATATTGGCAATCAATAATTCAGCTCGTTTTCGCCAGGATAAATTTGCATGGTATTTGAATAATACCTATGTACATACGTTATCTTCGAAAAATGTTCATTTTGCTTGCATCTTAATCGTGGAATCTTAGCTCCCACGGGACCTTATTAAAAAACGCCAAGCGCGCAATTTTCGATTACACGACAAAAACGATTTTCGTTTATATTCTAGGCTAAAGCAATTTCAATTTCATCATTTTCTGACGTTTGTGAATTATTAACAGCTTTCTTTTATGTCAATTTCAGGCAGTAACATTTACTGTATTGAAATGCTAAATACATTACGAATATTTTGGAAACAGTTTCCTTTGTAAAACATAGGCACGCATTTGACGTAGTCAAGTGACTTTAAAGTAAAACTCTAAAACTTTATTTTTATGAAAATCATGTTTCTCAGAAGTTTCTCTCCGTGTAATTGTATATGTTATAGTTAAAACCCGTTTTGACGGAAGGGATTTGTGAAAACTAGTTTTCACTACTAAAAATTGCACAGATGAATGATTTTGATTAGTAAAGCTTTATTGTATATGATTTTTTGCTTCATTGCACTGTATAATGCAACTTATTTTTACTTTTTCGTATTTTACTAATAAGATAAAATCCAATAATTTTTTTTTAACTGGCAACAGAACTTCTTATAACTACAATTTCCTAGTCAAAACTAGTCTTTACTGAAAAAAATAAGTTTTGACTAGTAAAAACTAGATTTGACGGAAAAAGTTTCTGAAAAATAGTTTTCACTAGTCAAAACTAGCATTGGCTGAAAACTGGTTTTAACTATAACATGTATATATCTACTTCTAACTAGGATAGTTTTAGGAATTGAATAAAATATGCAAAAGTAAGAAGTCGTATGAATTCGAAATTGATATGAATCTAAAAATATTTTTATAATTATAAGGATGATTATACATTGGCTATCTTATGGTAGGTACTTTAAATAATTCGNTCCAGCTTTGGAGGAGATTATGTTGAGAAATAAAAAAAAAAATTTTTAAAAACCTTGTTTTTCTTGGTCAGGCCGGAAACTTATCAATCCACCCTCGTATTTCATATGTACTCACATTTACTCGAAGGTTGCTCCTTGTTGAAATTAAGCAAATACGTATTTTGACAATTTTCAAAAATCAACCCTTAAGGATGAAATGCTGTTGCTACGTTTATATTTGAAATCTAAAATGGAGAAATTACATAAAATTAAAACGTAAGGGTGAATTGGGAGTTAAAAGGTTTTATGGAGAAACAATACTAATTTTTGCGAGCGAAGCCGCGGGGAAAAGCTAGTTGTTAATAAAGGTGAAATTACAGCTATTTGTAATTTATACAGTGACCAAGCACAGGTGCGGTGTGTTTCTTAGTGATTGCAATACCGTACATCGATAATTACTGCAAGTGGGCCGTTTTGGAAAGGAAAACACGTGTTTCAACCACTTTGAGTGTTCACAATATCGATAAAAAATCATAATAAGCATGCCTCTGATTACCACAAGTGGGCCATTTTGGAAAAACAAAAACGTGTTTCGCCCATTTTGACTGTGGACATTATCAACCAATACCACACTCAAAGCTGACAAAACAAGTGTCCGTTCTTTAAAATTACTTTTAATAATTAGATGTGAGGCTCTTTTATTTTATATAAATACTTACTATCGCTCATAAAGCATTAAAATTATAAATTGTTGCACAATCTTTTCAAATCTAAACTTGTCCTAACGTGTAGTTTTACTAAATAGGGTAAAACTTTTCCTAATACAATAAACTCGATAATAAATTAATAACTAACATATGTGGGTATATTCTAGCCCTAGACATATATACCTTTCACCCTGTTCGCAGTCCGTCCCTGGCGTTTATAACAGATTGTCTTGAGGAATATAAAGTAGAAAATATCTCGGCTTTCGTGGGTAGAAATTTCGAAACTAAAACTATTATGTTTTAAAGGTCACGCTTGGAAGGCGATAAACGATAGATTATCTTATGATGTGGCTATGCGTGTGTTTTATCGGTTCACGGTAGCATTAAACAAGGCGGAGAACTGCAAGTCAGGTATGTAAAAAGTGGGAAGTAGGCATAGTAGAGGTGCCTATGTAATTGGATTCATTGCACATAGTTAAACTTACAGGAAGTCAAGTTCGGCCTTACAACTTACGCCAAGCTATTGACATACGTAAACATAAAATCTTGTCCCAATTAACACACGGTCTGTTCCCAAAATTGCACCTAATACTTAATGTTGATCAAATAGTAAGTAATTAAGAAGTTCTTGTTTTCTGAAAATTTAATTGGAGAATTATTTATTAATTATAAGGATCCTATAATAATCTATATATATATAAAAGGAAGTCGTTTTAGTTACACTATTGAAAAGAGGTTGCAACGTTTCCATGGGGTATACGAGGGTGGATTGATAAGTTTCCGGCCTAACCAAGAGATGACGCCACTAGGCCTACCTTGAGGTGACATTCTATAGTACCATCCTTGGATAGCTTGTAGCTATAGTTTCAGCCCGATCTCCTTGCTAGTGTAGGTTTGACAGNTCTAATTTTCCGAATATATTTTTTACATATATAAAACGGTTAGTTTTTATTGGAAAGTAGTTAATGTAGGTGAAGAGTGAAGATCTATGTCTGGAGTGCTATTGCAGCTTTTCACTGAACATATTAACTTTTTATTTGATTTAACTTTAGAAGAAAACTTCGTCGACTTCATCATCAAAAAATTTTACATTTTTAACGTGTTTTATTATTTCAATAAACAATTAAACTAAATAGTCAAGAGATATTCTTCTTTCTCTCACATCTATTATAACTTTTTTAACAAAAATAATAGCCTTTTAAATGCCTTTAGCACACCATTTATTGTTAATCAGAAAACATACAAGAACGTTAAAAGATAACAACGAAAACAACTTGTTGGTAGGTAAGCACCTACAGTTGACCGGTTAAGTATTTATGTGGAACGCCGTCATGTTATGGCAACTACCAAAGATTTAATTAATATCTGTACGCGTATATGTGTATACACGTAAGCGATATCGCATCTTCAACTCGTTCTTCTTCTTATAGCGAGCTGATTAACTACCTTCTTTCAACGAGATTCCTCCACGGTTTACATGATAGCAACCGGTCGTGTTGTAATAGAATGCAGTTCATATAGGTACACTTAATTGTATTCAATTTGGATGGCTAAGTAAATGTTTGTTTAGGTTTTAACCTAAAGGCTTAGGCCCAATTGGCCTGGTCGATCGAATAGGTGCAATTTAATTTGAAAGTAGTACGTACATTTATCTAATTTAAATAAAAGTTTAGATATTTACTGTTGTTATAAAAATACTAATCGTTTTAATTCTCTCCTGAAGAAGACAGTATTTGGCAAAATAATTATTGTAGATTACTAATCGATAACTTTGGGCAAAATACGTAAAAATAGCGGTAAACAGCAATTTTGATTTGGAGATATCAATAGGCGGTCAGGAAAGAAACCTCTGCGTAACACGTTAAACAGCAAGTTATTGAAACGAATATTTTCTTGTTCATTTTTTGTCTTCCTTATAAAAAAAACACAGGTAGTTTTTTAATTTTGGATGAAATAGTTGCATTTCGATTTAAATTACAAATCAAATTAGATGAATCAATTTAAAATTTAACTAACTCGTATGTGATATATTTAAATACTTGTTCTTTTGCCTATCAGTAGATGTTTTCGAATATTACCGAAATTCACTTACAACAGCTTTTTTTGCATAACATAGGTATGTATGGTATAAGTGTAATTAACTGCATTAAGGCATAATACGTAAAAATTGATCAGAAATAAAGATAAACAGCTATGGGTGCAATTTAATTTGACTGCAGTACGTACATTGATTTAAATTTAATTTAAATAAAAGTTTAGTTACAGATATTTATTATTGTTATAAAAATATTAATCACTTTAGTTTTTTCACTTGAAGAAAACACTATTTGCGGAAATAATTATTGAATAATTAGTATGGATTACTAATAAATAATAATAATTAAACTTTGTGTTTTTGAAAAAGGTAGAATCAGCATTTGATTTTTCAAATTTGAATGTACATCAAAAAAACACCTAAAAATTGAAGGTCGAAAATAGGTGCCAAAATCACTCCAATGTAAAAGATATGGAAGAAATAATGGTGTTTTGCTAATGAAATTATAATTGCGAAACAAAATTCAGAACTTCTGAAAAAGCATGAGTTGAATTTTTTTCACTAGTTGCTACAACCTTCCCAATTGCTTTTTCCTAATTATTTATCTGTGTATTATTTTTAACAGTTTAGACTAGCCAAGCTTATAAGTAAGTGAGAAGAAGGGACAGTGATTTTCCAAACTTCGATTAAGTGCATAGCAAATTTAGAGAATACAATTATTAAGTTCCTACTACATTTTTATTTTTTTGTTAGTCTTTTTTAACGGATAATGTTATTACTTTGTTCCTTTTCTAATCAAATACCAAATGCTGATAACTATAAATGGACAATATTTATAATTTATTAATTCCAGGAAGTAACCTAAATTTCTTAAGCAATTTACTAATGGTAGAAGATTAGAACTCACTGACTTCTTTGTCTGACTTTAAAAACCTAAATCTACCACCTTACCCATTCAAAAATAATTGAATAGGCCATTATATGATTCTTAAAAAGCTATTTAGTATCTAATCTTTTTGAAAATTATTCTAATATTACTACCGGCAATATAAGTTGTACTTCATTTATGGAAAATCGAATTTGATTCAAAATTAGATACCTTTTATTTTTTAATCCATTACTTGAATTAAAATTGATATATAGGTAATATTACATCAAGAATTAATGACATTTCAGTTCTTAGAACTAAAATTAAATGACCCCATACAACTAATTATAATTAGTAAAATAAACAATGAGATATTATTTTCCGATTAGAAATATTAAAATAAGTTTTAAACCATTACCAAAGTCTCATTATGGTAATGATGGCAAAATTCTCGTATAAGATGTTACATTATTAGCGGGTTGGATAAATATTAATTGTGTATTCATATAGGCTTGTAATAATAACATGATTAATATTAAATTATAACTATCTTCGTATATGATTTATAAATAAATGAATTTGAATTGGATGCTGCAGAAATCTAAATTATTTTTGTGATTGTAGTAAATATTTTGTGATGTGATTCGGTGTTCCGGGTTAAATTAGTTGCAAGTCATAACCCAACCTAGCCCATTACAGAAACATTGCAGTATTAATAAAATTAAAAAACTTCTCTAGTTTATTAATAATGTCATACAGGTTTTGCGCAAACTAAAAGTGAAATTATTGTACTTAACATTTTAAATATTAATAAAGAAGTTCTTAAGTTATTAGCAATTAATAATTACATCGTTATATAATAATTATTTGTTCATAAAATAAAAAGCTTACCTTTAAACGACTAGATGGTATTGTTTAATAATAAAAACTTAACAAAATCAATCAACTTAATCAACTGAACACGACAAAAATCAAAAGTTAGGTGACGTTTACTTATAACCGGCAAACATTTTCGCACATTAACTGTTCATCCCTCGGTGGTCAATTATTTAAACCGAATTTTGTTTTCGATGGGCACACACTGTTCATCGAATAGAATTTGAATTTGGCGCGCTGTCGTTGTTACCAGTAGGGCATGGGCATCTTCGCGAGGACTAAGTGCCTATGGTCATTAGTTCGCAGTATCGCAGTCGTTGTCAGACCGGCGCTAAGAAGGGACTGTTGGCAAAGTCATCTGCCATCCTCGACTGAATTTGGTTCATCGACCTTTTCGACAGAGCGTATGGTTGAAGAGAATTAACTGTCTTCAGGAGGGGAGGTACCGTTAATAGGTTTAAGCTAATTACCAGGAGACCCATCGCGCGTCAGGTGTCGGTCAAAGAAGGTGCTCGCTGTTAGTTGCACTGGTCATTTTCGAGGTCGCTGACAAGAATTGAGATTACCTTTCTGGGTTACACGATCTTCGAGTTCTTGCATACATTTAACCAACGGAGGTAACCTTCTAATGCTAAGAGGACCCGCTCAATAAGCTACAAATAAGAAGAAAAGCGCACTTTTCATAAGGGTAAATTATAAGTAAAGGAGAGTGTAGATCTTCCTTTCAGTTACTTTTCGTCGATTAAAGATATGTTATGGCCCGTATATTGTCATAGTTAAATAAGGGTAGTCAGGGCAGCCTTTTTAACTATAAAACATAATGCTTATATATATGATATAACATATTTTTAAGCAATCTTGTCGGTCAATAGTGAAAGCGATTCAGAAACGAATTTTTTATATTTTAAGGGTACAGTTTTGGCAATGAATGAATACGAAACTAAATGAAAGTCGTCATCATAAGGTCGTCAGTCCTAAAACTGGTTAGGCACGTACCTCAACTCTTTCCTAGTCTGAGCTAATATTCGCATTTCCCTAAAACTAGAACATCACCAATATCCTTAACTATTTGCAAACAGTAATCTAATCTAGGTTTACTTCTACCCCTCCTAATTCCCGTTTCTGCCTCTACTATGTCTCTGACTAGAGCTTCATGCCTGAGAAGGTGCCCTACTAACCTACCTCGCCTATTCCTTATTGACTTCCATAGAGCTCTCTGTACTCCTATTTTTTCTAATACCTCTATTTCTAACCTTCTCTATCCACGGTATCCTCTTCATTCGCCTGTAACACCCCATTTCGAACGTTTCTAATCTTTTCTTTTCCGCCGCGCCCACTGTAAATGTTTCGCACCCGTACAGCGCCGCACTCAAACACCTTTAACAACCTTTTTCGAATTTTAAATTAACCATTCGCGAGCCTAGAAGTGACTTCTTTTTATTGGAAGCGACTCGACCCTGCGCTATCCTCTGCTTTATATCCCTACTACTCCTTTTGTCCTGACTTATCTATAAAAGTGAAACAAAAATATTGATATGCAAGGGAAGAAAAAGTCGGGAATGAGTGAATATAAATATTGGAGACGAAAAATTTGGCTGATTATCGGGATCTAGGAAGTCAGATAAGATAAGATGTAAGGAGAAATAGAGATATCATGCAAAGGATAATGCAGGGCCGAACCGCTTTCAACAAAATTTCTAAAAATATTGTTAAAGGTTAATCTGGAATACGGCTCTGTACGGTGGACACAGCGGAAATGATAAAAGCCTTTGAAATCCAGTGTGGCAAATTATTACCGTGGGTAAAAAAATTAGGAGGTATTAGAAAGAGTAGGGAAACAGAGGAAGTGAGATAGGTTTGTGAGACACCTCATGCACGCAGGTTAGTTAGAGACAAGAAGCAGAACCAGGAGTTAAGAGGAGTAGAAGTAGACATACATTAGACTACTCTTAACAAATAATTAAAGATGTGCAATGTTCTAGTCCTCTGGTAGTAGAGATTAAGCGTAGAGTAGATTGCTGTTCATCTTCCTTACAAAAAAAAAGAGTTTAATTTTGAAAGAAAAAGCAGCATTTCGATTTTACCTACAAATAAAAGTATATGAATAAATTTAAATGTTTATTATTTTGACTATATGCTTTAAATTTTACCACATTCCACTTAAGAAAGCATTTTTTGTTAAATACATGATATAAGTAGATATAACTAATTGCAAGACATAACACGTAAAATTGACCAAAACCAAAGAAAAACAGCAGTTTTGATGTGGAGATATCAACAGGCAGTCAGGAAAGAAACCTCTACGCAATACAAACATTCATAGCCTTCCTTACAAAAGAACACATAGATATCGTTCTAATTTTGGAAAGAAAAGTTGCATTTCGTTTTCAACTACAAATCAATGTAGTTGAATTAATTTCTTATATATTAAAATACTTATTCTTTTGTCGATGTCTTCAAACTTTACCACGATCTACTTATATAACATTTTTTTACATAATATATGGTATATGTATAACTAACTGCAAGGCATAACACTTAAAAATTGACCAGAAATAGAGATTAACAGCACTTTTGGTGTGGAGATATCAATAGGCGGTCAAGAAAGAAACCTTTACGTAGTTTTTGATAGAAATATCTTCGTGTTCATTTTTAGCCTTCCTTACAAAATGAAAAAAAAATATTGTTATCGTTTTAATTTTGGAAGAAAAACCTGCATTTCGACTTCAACTGCAAATCAAAGTAGATGCTTACCCTTTTTTACCGATGCTTTCAAATTCTAAGCTACCTACGAAAGGTTTTCTTTGTATAGTTCATAGTCTAAGTATAACTGATTTCAAAGCACAGCATGTAAAAATATATTAGAATCAGAGATAGACAGCAGTTTTTATATGGAGATATCAATACGCAGTCAGGAAAGAAACCTCGGCGTAAGAAACGATTATCTCCTTGTTCTTTTTTGGCACACAGGTATCGTTTTAATATAATTATTATATATTTTCAATGCTAATTCTTTCGCCGATGTTTTCAAATTTTATCACGATCCACTTGATAAGGTTTTTTGCATTATAGATAGTATAAATATATATAAACATACTGTAAACAGAGATAAACAGCGGTTTTGATGTGGAGATATTAATAGGCTCTCGGGAAAGAAGCCTCTGCGTAATAGAAGCGCAAGTTATTGAAGCGAATATTTCTTTTGTTCGATTTTACTCTTCCTTCCAAAAAAACACGCAAGTTTTTTTTTTAAATATAGAATTTTTTCGGATTCAATTACAAGTCAAAGTAGACGAATTAATTTGTTCTAGCTATATTTAAATGTCTATTCTCTTGCTTGTCAGTAATTTTTTTTTTTCAAATACAGTCGACTCTCGTTCGAAATTTTTGAGAGAAAATAAATAAAACTTGGAATTATTAAGTGTTGATCAATTATTATTTATTAACTGCTATTCTTTAACAATGACAAAAGTTTATAGGTACATTCGTGTACATATTCCTAATGCGAATTAATTAATCTTTCGAAAGAACTCTGTTATACTGGTTTGCTTTTTTGATCAACTTCTTCTTTTCAGCAATCGTCAAGCATTTATATTTTTTAGGACTAACGCAAACTTTTAATCTGTATAGAACGAAAGAGTAACAGTAGCTGAAACATAACTAAACAAACCAATTCGTGCGGAAGTGTGTATTAAACTAATCATAACAAAAACAAAGCTCGACGATACGATGATACAAGTTTGAATTTGCCTCAAAATGTATGTACTCACAATCTTCCTGTCTCTTTCTCTCTGCAACATTGAATTGTCGAGTGTTTCACGCCGATGAGTTCGAATTAACGCATCGTTTTGTTAGGTAGCAATGATTTTTTCGTTCGAATTACCAAGTGCATAAAAATGTATTGATTTAGTTCGAAATATACAGAGATTTTGTAAGGAACTCGTGATAACTTTGACTTATAGAAAGGTTCGAATTATCGCAGGTTTAAATGAACGAGAGTCGACTGTATTACCAAAGCACACTGATGAAAGTTTTTCGGCATAATATACGGTATAAATATAACTAATTGGAAGATATAATTTTGATGTGGAGATATCAATAGGCAGTCAGGAATGAAACCTGTGCGTAACACATGTAGAAATTAATCAAATTTAATTATTTGAAGCTAATAATTATAATGAATCGCAATTTATTATAATTAAAACACTAATAAAACTTAACGTTCTACAAATAGACAAGGAATCTGCAAATAATTCTACCTTGAAAGAACAGTTAGGACGAAACCACATTTAGTGGGTCTTTTTATTCAGGGTAAAAAAAAGAAACAGTGCAAAACAATGTAAGTATTTATTGAAAAAAAATATTGTTTTATTTCATAGGTTGCAGATAGTTATTACTCTTTATACTTTGATTAAAATGTTTCACAATTATACAAGCACACAAGCTTATTTACTTTATTATTACTTTATTCTCTTTTATTTAGATCATAGTTTAGAAATAACGTTAGTTAATTAATGTCATTCCAATCTTCAAGTACATTGAGGTCAATATAGCTTAGATAGTGACATATTTAATAAAATTGCTATGTACCGGGTTAATTGCCATTTTTCCACGAAGTATCATCCTACAAAAAGAAAGTCAATTTGAAAGGATTTTCTTCGGACTACAACAGTATAATGCTAATGATCCTTTTCTTAATGACATATGTAATAAACTTGACACATTTCAACCGCTACTTATCTTTAGTAAGAGAAGAAGGAATGGGAAGAAATTTTCTCATAATTGAATTACGTATTTTTAAAATCACGTAACTCTTCTATGAAAATGAGGACGTCATTTTGTAGTCATTATTCTTTATCCTCTTGATTTTAATTTTTGTGCACATTTAATCCTGATTTACATTTCCTGTGGCTTATACAATAATTGATCAATAAATGTTTGGTGAAAATTATTAGTTATTAAATTAACAATTTTAATAAAGAAGGTTTGGGTTAGGTTGACCAGAAATTTTGATGATTATGTAGTTGATGTTATCCAATAATACTATTTCTATTCTTACTAGTAATTATTTGTTTAACTTTTTAAAAATTTTGCTAAAAAGAAATAAAAAATAACTGAAAGGGTAAAGGTATTAAAAATGCGACTATAATAACGATAAATTTATTCAAATAAAAACTTACATGTAATAATTATATTTTATAAATAGATATAAATACATATTTACTATTATCACTTTTTTATATTAGCAATTATTTATAATACTGAATTGCTCCTCTTTGCATTTTAAACATTAGGTATTATAGTACAAACATTACTTACGCAAATAGACTCTATAAGAGGTACAATAATAGTAATCCATGATTTGTTACTACCTAATTGTAGGCAATCTCATGTGTTACGTTACCATTTTGTTGATTACCCTTAACAATATTACCTGATGTATATGATGTCGTGTGATGTGATTATTTTAGTGTAATTTTTTTGTTCGTTTAGTATTTTTAAATATTTTTCATAAAATTGATAAACAAAGTGCAAATTATTATTAAGTATAACATTGGTATAATAATTTGGGTTAATTAATTTCTATATAAAAACAAATCCAGAGATATTAGAGAAAGGGGCATAAACAAAGCAAACTGTACAAAAGGTAAACGAACGCACCGAAAAGTAAACATAATCAGATGCGCACTGTCTCTCTGCGCAGCGACTTACAGCTTGTCATCTCCGAACACAGCTTGTGATGCTTTTACGGCTCGCGTTATCCATTTGCGCCCCTATGTCTCTAATCCTCTTGAAAGTCGATTTAAAGGAAACTGTTTTAGTCGTTTGTTACTTTACGTATGTAATAAGTCCATTGTTTTGACAAAACAAATTTAATTGGTTAGGAAGTTTCATTGAAAATTAAATGTTATTCTGTAAGTATTAAAGGTGTTTTATTTTGAGGATGCTTTTACCAGGTTCATAAGCCTGTAATACTTCCACTTAGGGATGCGACATTTTTATATGCTACAGTCGATGTCCATCTTATGTAGAAACAGGACAATCTTAGCCATAATCTACGATGATAATTAGGAAGATTGACACCGTCCGGATGATCTATGTGCACCTTATGGACTTCGCCCGTAGAGGTATTTCAAAATCTCATGAGCCGTAAAATGCGTGAGAGGCAGATTTTACTGCATTCATATTCACAAAAACATTGGCTCGGCTCTTAATTATGTACGTGCCTCGTTATGTATTCCTGGGGAAGCTTCAAATAAAGTGTAGAAAATAACAGCCAATGCTATTGAGAGGTAGAAATTAATGGACGGATACAATCCTGATCACTGCATAAAATAAGATGAAAGCTCATGAGATTCTGAATTACCTCTAGCATACATACACCAATCCTGTCTCAGTGAAGTTGACTCAGCATGCGAATTCATGTCATTATAAAAAATGCCTCTTAGAAAATGTGTATAATTTTAGGATCTCTCATTCAGTCAGGAAAATTAGATATTTCTTAAAGGTTTTCGTCATTTTCACAAAAATACATATTTTAGCTGATTCAGTCAACTTTAGTGAGACAGAAATCATATAATTTCTAGCTACTTATTTATCAACCACTGCAAATAAAATTTTAAAATATACAATAAGTTCATTCCATATTTATAAATTTATGTTAGCAAACCGCGATGGGCGTAATTTGTTTATTATTTGTATGATGGTAATTAAAATTTTGTTATTCTATTTTCGCAGGGGATATTTGGTTTTCAATATACACACCTGTTTGAGTATCTACGATTATCTGTAGAATTTTCGACTGTTTTGTAAAATTAAAGTTTCTGATTTTTTTCGAAATTCCATCATCCAGAGATGTGTGAGTTTGCCAAAATTTCAATTCGAATAATTGTATTATACTCAAAATTTGAATCGAATAAATCGATGCATTGAAACGAACTGCGAAATATTCCATATTTTCATAAGTATGTATTTGAAATAAAAAAAAAACAATTTAAGAATGAATGCATCCTTCTTTTACTGTAATGCCAACTAAGCCCTGATTAGGTACTAACTGTCAACTGCGATTAGTTATTAACAAATAATTTATTAGTAATAAATAATTATTAATTATTAGATAACTTTGTCTTGGTATTCTTAAAAAGGTATTGTGTGCTGTACGATTCCCAGACAACAAATAAATATTATTTTGTGATAAACTTTTACCGGTTTTACATCGATATATCTTTTTCTACGTTGATATTAATGAAGGTAGCTGATGCTGTTTGAGATGACAAGAATGTTAAATGGAATTTGTATGATTTGAGGGGGGAGATATTTGCTTTTCAGTGAACAATAACTGAATTATTTGTATGCCTTGGTAGTCTTCATTCTACCTCCGCAAATAATGTCCACACTAGTTGGCACGTTTTGTCTCAATCTGACATTCCAACTTTATCCCATTACTGCGTCCATCCAAGGCACAAATTTCTGGATGTTTGTATAAACTCCCGGCAAATGTTCCCTGCCACATCCAATGCCCCACGACACCAGTCCAATCAGCGTTTTGCGCCCTTCGACGGTCATTGTCAAGGGTCCTCCTGAGTCACCTTGACATGAATCTCTACCACCCTGCAATTATTAAACGGGGCTTATGAAATTATTTATCCCAACAATTTACTGAGGACGATTTAAAACAATTAATCTCCTTTACGCGCAGGGGTATAGTAAACCACGATTCTTGAAATGATTAAGAAGGGCGTCTATACCTACCATTCTATCTACGAGGGTTAATAATAACGTAATTTGTACAAAAACCATAGTAGTTTAGAAACATTTTTGACTTTGAATAGGATCCAATTAACTACCTTCACCTTGTTTTTAAAAAGACAAACATGTTATCAAAGTAAAAGCCTTGGATAGCTTGCCTGACATTCGCTCAACATTTTTTGGGTCGCCTTACTTTGCAAAATTGTCCACTAAAAGCCTTTTTATTTTAATGGAATAATATACGGGGTCTAGCCAAAAAGTATCGTGAATTTTGTGTTTTTTCAAAAATTATTTATTGTTTCATGAATATCTATTTTGTTCCCTTCAAAGTAATCCCCACTAGATATTATACACTTGTGCCAACGTTTTTTCCAATCCTCGAAGCACCTCAGAAAATCATTTTTTGTGATCTTGTTCAGTTTCTCCTTCAGTACCGCCTTTATCTCCTCAATCGTAGCGTAGCGTCATCTTTTCATGGGCCTCGTCAGTTTTGGGAACAAGAAAAAGTCACAGGAGGCCAGATCTGGGGAAAACGGTGGCTGCACTCTATTATTAGAGTGTTGTTTTTGGCCAAAAATTCGCTCTCAAGCAACGATGTGAGCAGAGACGCTTTCATGGTTCAAAGCCAATTTTTGTTCTTCAACAAATCCGGGAATTTCTGGCGGATTGCTTAGCGTAAATTGCGCATAACTTACCCTGTGGCACCACGCCCCTGCGATCGAAGAAAACTGTAAGTTAAACCTTCACATTCGACTTAACTTGGCGCGCTTTTTTCGGTCTTGGCTCGTGCGGCAGCTTCCATTGGGATGATTGACCTTTGGTTTCTACGTCATAACCATAAACCCGTGATTTATTACCAGTTATAACCCTCTGAAGCAAATTTGGGTCGTCGCGGACAGAGTCCAATAGCTCCTTAGCAATGTTAATGCGATGCTGTTTTTGGTCGAAAGCAATTTCGGTGCGAATTTTGCGGTTACTCCTCTCATGTCCAAATCATTAGTAAAAATCGAACGGCAGGAGCCAATCGATATGTTTAGGTCCTCAGCAACTTCTCTAACGGTGATTCGACGATTGGTCAATATTATTTTCTTCACTTCATCAATGTTTTCGTCTGTCTCTTCGATTCAAGGTAGCTTCACCATATGCTATAGTCAACATTTGGAATCTACTTCTATTTTGACGACATGAATTTCACAGAAGTGTTAAATTTCTTGAAAAATAAATATCTACTTTAAATTTGCTATTTTTGTAGTTTATCTCTTTATGTATCCTCGTTCATTTCTTTTTAATTATCTATGACGTGACAAATTATGTAACTTAACACGCTGTGAACCTTAACAATTCAAAAAGAAAAAGGATTTTTGATTTTACTATTATCTCTTTATTAATTTAAAGATTCATACTTTTATTCTTTTGTTTTTTTCCATACGAAATTAAAAATTTTCAATTAAAGCAAATTCTAGTTGGAATATCAATTTATAGTGTCCGTTACGTTACTGGTTTCCGTTACGTTAGGCCCTCAAAATGAAAAAATATTTCAATAAGTAAGATATCCTTTTCTTTCTGTAGGTGCTCGGTTCTATTTTTTTTTCTTATTAGCGTCTTCGTTTCTTGTTTTCCGAGTGTTAATTCAATTTTATCAGTTTTATCAGTATGCAAATATATTAACGCCTCACCCCGACAGAATTTTAAATTGTTCCTTAATTATCTTTCGATTGCTATTTTCGAAGAAAATCAAACCTAGGAGGAGGCTAGCAATGGTCGTTTTGAAACTGCTAACCGTGATGGTTGTTGGCAGTCTTTGATCCTAACATCTAGGTACATATCAATTATTTCATTTTACTTCTTTTACCTCTTTATATCCAGCACATAGGAAAACGTCATGTATTGTTTCCCTTCTACCAGCCGCTCTAAACCATCTTTGGCATCTATCGTTTGGTATAACTTCAACATCTACTTCTTGTAAAACGGAGGGTACCGTTGCTTGTCCATGTCTTGTACGACCCCATCCCGCCACGGTTGCCCTTTTTCCAACCAGTTTAACCTTAAAAAGAAACAACAATATCCAGTATAATTAAACGTTAAAGAAAACCACCAATAGAAGAAAACACCGCTAAAGAGTATGTACAACATTTTCTAATTGTGACACACAAACTGTGGAAAGAACTGAATACTTTGGCAGTAGCTATAGTTAAGAAATTCAAAATTGGCAGAGTCCGCAATAAAACTGTCACATTTACCTTCTTCTTTCAACTTACTAACTAGATTAGAGCGGTAGCTAACAGAAAGCCTACTTTTACTCCCGACAGATGTTGTAGGGAATATTTTAAACATAAAAAAGAGATGCTAGGTAGGAATTGCAGCGGACACTAATAAAAAAAAAGGAACAACATTACACCAATTGATGTGTAATTGAAACAGATGCAGAAAAGCAGAGTTTGAGTATGTTGCCA
>NW_020438879.1:389168-402581 GCF_000699045.2 Agrilus planipennis | reverse complement strand
CTCTTAAATACATTAATAGCCTCTAAACATAGCAAACAAAGATTTAAGTAAACTAAAAGTCCATTTTTAATTAGTTTTAATGAAGCTTTATTCCTGTCGTCCCGCCACTTTGTGTTCATAACAGAGAATACTCTTTCTAAATAAATGTTGAAGTGGCCGGAACGGACAGCAAAAGTAACACTACTTTGAACAGATTTGGGAAATCAGGTTGTTCCGTAAATATGGCTTGCCATTTTTCTGTGTAATATTATTGATGTAAAAATAGTCTGAATTTCGAATAATCGCTTACAAAATTACGATGTTTACTTAAGACCTTAAATAAAGTATTTTTGCGTACTTTATATGTCTTGTAAAAAATAACGTACGCACAGTCGAAACAGAGTACAATACTTTATAATAAAGTCCGGGTGGCAACCTTAACAGTAACCTCCATGAGTTTCTTATTTAAATAAAACAAAACTAAATTTCCTGTAATTACGAATACGAAATGTTGACAATATATGTAAATATAAGGTCAAATTTGCATGTAATTTAGTTTTGTTGGTCTTCTGTTTCCCTTTTTACTATCTATCTATCTATTCAAAGTTAAAATTTTTTGATAAAACAAAAAGCTCAACCGGGTTGGGATAATGTCGAAACTTTAAGATAACTTTGAACGTTATTCAATATTATCAGAGTTTGTATTTGAGTTTAGTTATGAAACTTAACAAAGAGTTAAGTAACATAAATAAGACTAAAGTTGATTACTAAATTAGGACTGTCAGGAATTCTATTAAGGGTTGCGTACGTCTGTTCATCACAGTCAATTTACTCCGAATCTACTGAATCGATTAACTTGAAATTTAGTACAGTTAATATGAATTTCCGAGACTCAAACACGGACGTATAACGTAAATAAATTAATTTTGAACATGAGGGTCACTTTTGGAAGGCCACTAGGAAATAAATTTTTTTTTGCAAACTGTACCGTGTGACATATCAAATGGGAAGGCTTGTTGTAAGGGTCTTATATCTTTTTGAGATGAAAGTTGACCATCCGCCCCCTACTTATCTCCGAAACTACTCAACCTAAAATTTTGAAAAACAATACAGAAAATAATTCTTTACCTATAGATTACAGGAAAATTAATAAGAAGTCTTTGGGTTGAACATAACGTGGTAAATCATTCAACAAAACAATATTGTTCGTACAAATTTACATTTGTATTTTGAATGTATGGAAGAACCTGTTTATTTTTTCAACTACAGTGTTAAGTTGGTTTTCCTTTTGGGTTAGGGTTCCGTATGTCTGTTTGTTTGTCTGTCTGTCTTTTTTTTTAAACTCATTGTCTGTGTCATGGACGGGATAATTTTCGAAACGACTGAGCCACTTTAGTGGGATTTCACAAACATTAAGAATCTGCCGTCAGGAGGAATTTAAATTGCTTATTGACTATTTTAAAAACAATTAGAAATAATAATATCGATGCTATGTTGTCTTCCGGGCTTTTTTGGAAATGTAAAATTCCACGGACCACATCGAAATAGTTTTTTATTCAATCTGAATCTAATTTTTCAAAACTGACCCAATTGGTTTTATCATGATTAGATATAGCTGATCCTTCTGCATCTTTTATAAGACCTGAGCCACATATACCTTTCTAACTACCACCAAAATAGAAATAACAATTTCGTCTTCTTAACAAATATGTCAATATTGAAGCAATAATAAAGACTAAGCTTTAATTTAATCGGTTTCCATACGAAGGTGTAAAAGTTAATTTCAGGGAAAAGTTGTGTTTTAGGTGCGTCACAGGTTTAATTTTCAAACGAAATTTAATGATTCGGAAATGGATAGAAAGGTACAAGCATTTCTAAAGGTTAATGAAGATTAACTAGTCACAGCGCTGAATAACTAATTAAATTCCCGTTTTTGTTTGATAAACCACGACTATAATCAGGGCGAAATAAATATCTAGATATTGCTTTTCTTTTATAACTGAAATTGATATAACAACACGCAGGTTTCTCGGAAAAGTTTATTGGCCAATAAATGAAAAATAGAATGGGAAATGGGAAAATTAAATATTCTTAAAGAAAATCAAAAAACATGAACGGAAATGTGAATTAAGAAAGTTGTTTACTTATACTTTTCTTAAATTTAAAATCGATTACAAATTATTTGGGAGCGAGAAAATAATTTCCCTTGAAAAGTTTTGTTTCCATAATGCTGCAAATATTCCCTATTTTAACTGATGCTGTCCTAATTCAGTTTCAAAGGCTGTCGTTGATTGGAGATTCTTACTAACGTTTCGCTTGCACGAGTAGCATGCTTCTTCAGAGGTCATTCCATCTTCGATGCTGGATATGGACGAATCAGGATAGCATTAGTTCACCTACTGACTGCCCCACTTGTTAATTTTAGTAAACTATCATTACTGAAAATTCTCATCATCATAAGGTCGTCAGTCCTAAGACTGGTTGGACACACACCTAAACTATTTCCTATCCTGGGCTAATCTTCGCATTTCCCTAAAACTAGAACAACCCATATTCTTAACTATTTGCGAACAGTAATCCTATCCAGGTCTACCTCTACTACCTCTCTTAACTCCTGCTTCTGCCTCTAATATGTCTCTAACTAGACTTTTATGCCTGAGAAGGTGTCCCATCAACCTATCTCGCCTATTTCTTATTGATTTCCATAGAGTCATCTGTTCTCCTATTCTCTTTAATACCTCTTCATTTCTAATCTTCTCTATCCACGATATCCTCATCATTCGCCTATAACACCACATTTCGAATGCTTCTAACCGAAAAATGCACCTTTAACAATCTTTTTTTGAATTTCTAAATTAACCATTCGCGAGCGTAGAAGTGACTTCATTTTATTGAAGGCGACTCAACCCTTCGCTATCCTCTGCTTTATATCCCTACTACTCCTTCCGTCCTGACTTATGTGACTTCCTAGATACCTAAAATGAGCCACTTCTTCCAATTTTTCGTCTCTTATCTTTATATTCGCTCTTTCCCTACTTTTTTATCCCTTGCATACCAGTATATTTTTTTTCTTGTATTTATTTTGACAATACTGCTTCCATTTTATTTAATGCTACCTCTAACTCCTGCTGAAAATTCTAAAGAAGTAAAAATAAAGTCTTATACATACCTACAGTGTACTCAAAACAATTTTAACTCAAGGTTCTCATCAATATTTCTAAATTTTTTTGTTTTGAACCCATTCTGAGCTAAAAATAGTACAATCCTCAAAAATATAAAATTAAGACCAAAAGTTAACAACAAGTTTCAATTCATACAATTCCAAAAAATATTTAATTGTAATACGTTTATTTGGAAAAAAGTTGTTTGGTACATCAAAATGTTTTACAATAAAGTTACTGGGAAGGAATAAGTTGAAAAAAGAAATTCCATTTTGTTGAAGATGAACTTCCTCAAAACAAGGTTCTATTTATTTATGAAATATAACTCATTTACCGTCGTCGTAAAACATTTTTCTGACAACTGAAATGAACTTTAAAACCAATTTTCCGAGCTGTCAGATCTATTATGTAGTTATTAGAACTTCTTGTTGGTAGGTAGGAAGGCAATTAAAAGTTTAAATTAACAGAAAGGCTAAAGCATCAATATCTACAACGTTGAAATTCAGAATAATTAGACTTGCTGCTTTTGTAGCATCTTTAAACATCTACCTACACTGAAAAGTAGGTATACCTATAGATGCATAAATTACAAAGTAAAACTTTGTAAATTTGCATTAGCACTAGAAATCAAAGAATTCGATTATAGAAACAGCAACGACAATTTGTTAAGGGAGGAGGTAGTACCTAAATAATGACTTCACCAAACACCAAAACTAAAGATTGGAGGCAAACTTACAATCTCAGAAGAGATTTTGTCTTAAAATTCATTTTGTGTAAAACTATACAGGGTGTAACAGAAATATTAAGTGCCGATTCAATTCCGGTATCAATACAACCCGCAACGCTGTACTTAGTACCAATATGGTATTTCTTTTGTATTTTTTGCTCATGTACTTTTTATTGATAGATTAGATTATGTGTGATTCATGGTGTTTATATGCTAACGGTCAACCTCTAGTAGCCGTTTATCGCCGTTGTAACGACAAAATCCTCGATTTCAAAGAAGATGATCCCCAAAATAGCGCACGTAAAATAGCAGAAAACGTTAACTCCTCATACGACAGTGTAGTGAACTTCAAAGGGACAGTTGCTGCATCCTTATCATTTGCAGCGAGTGGAAGCCTTACTTGAAACTGGACGCCAGGACCGGCTTCGAATCGTAAATTGTTGTGATTTTCATAAAAAAAGACGTTTTGCTACTAAACTCACCGTATTACAAATAAAAACGTAGTTTATGAGCGAGATTAGGATGCCAGAAATTGACCTATGTTAAGTAAAACTGTCGCCGCAGGAGTTTCTTACTAAGTTGACTTTTACAATATTACCAATACGCAATAATCAAATTTATGTACCTATAACCCATCTGTATAAATTGATAGATTACATCCAAACGATAAAATGCAAAATGAACATGGGGATGTAATAACTGCTAGAAGTTGCCGATTGGTTTACCATGAAGAGAACCATAACTTACCGAAAACAATCATTTGTCTATTAAAAGTATAACTTACAAGTTGTTGTTGGTTTGTCATTGTCATTCATAATTTCATGAAACCAATCTTCCTTCGTACAAAGGAATAGCAAGGTTATTCCTAATTAATCACTAGTTGAACCTTGATGAAAAATTTTATTTATCTATTCCTTAATTATTACTTCCATTTATTGCGTTTCTGATTCTAAAGAAATCTGAAGTATTTATTCAAAGGCTACTTCTTTTTTATTAAATTAATGTAAATTCCTTGCTGCTATGACGCCCTGAGTATGTTTATAATTAGTAAGTAAAACGGCAAAGCTGGTAAGGATAAACGCGAACTAGATTTTTATAGTAAATTATGACTGTAATCCTTCAATAAATAAGTATGCTTTGTCGATACGTATATTGAAAGTAGAATGTACTTAGAAACTTTCTAAGAAGCAAAGTAAATAACAAGTATCTATGCTTAATTTGTGGGAAAATTGTGCACTGAAAGACGAATTCAGCAAGTGTTGTCATGCAATGAACAGTGATAGTGGCATTTGTGCTAGAAAGCGACCAAGTGTGCATTGTTAAAATTTCTTTAACCATTTTATCAAGTGAATTTGTTTCTCTACGTATTTTTACAAATCGAAACTATTACGTCAATCAACAAGGCTACTGTAGCCATCTTTCGTTATATAGGAACAAAAGAGAAACAATAATGATGTTATTTGTGATTACGTCACACAGGAGTACTAACTTTTATGCTTGTAGGCGTCAAGCATTATATGAAAGGAAAATGGTAAAAAAGAAAATATCGTCCGTTATGACGCAATAGTTTCAATTTTAGTAAAAAATCATATATTTTATGTATGTTATGAATACCGGGTTTGTTTATGTTTTGATATTTTGTCGAAGCAGATTGCATCTGTTCTGTGAGAGGTCTTTGATGGTGGAGCGGGTAATATGGACGGTGTTGGTGTATAATATCCACACTGTTGGTGTCAACATCCTGAGCTTGATGATCTTGGTGTGACGGGTAGAGTTCCAAATGGAAACTGTCTGCTTGAAAAGTTATGCAGTTAATAAGTAATATTGAGCTGTGACACCTATTCATAAATGTGTCCTGTATGTAGCTTTTTGCTGGAGTATTATAAAAACATGAAACATTCTGAAGAAAACTTAATTATTGTTTAGTTCTTCAAAATATTTACTTGGTGAAATAATTACATATTATTATTGAACAGTTTAGAGTTAATGATATATTTTTGGTTAACAATAGTTTAATCCTAAAAATTGGACAAGAAACTTACTTATTTGCTATTAAAATTTTATGTGTTAATTAATTAAAGATTATTCCCTGATTCTAAATGATTAGAAAAGTAAATTCGAAACTGATGTTTAGTCAATTTCATTAATTTGTTATTTTATTATTCTCTACGTCACTTCATTACGTAAAAATATTTAAATACCTACTGCCTGAGAATTAGAACAATCGCCCCAAATTACGTTCTTTTTTCAATATGAAATAAAAATGCCAACCTTTTTAGAGGTGTTGACCTTTATTTCGATCACATTTTCATTTTTTTTAGTACTTAGGGACATAGCGTCTGTTATTTCAAAAATATGGCGAATGCGCTGGGTTACAAAAATTTACAATTTGAATTAATTGTTAATGCGTATTGTGTAGCAAATTGGATGACATCGAATTCACTATTTTGTGGCAGTAAAAATCTAAAAACGTATAACGACTACCTAGGAGATTAAATGAGTAGTGAAATAAGAATAAAACAAAGCGTCTTTTTTTGTTGAATTATAAGGAAAGGGTAAGATGCCATAAATAATTGTGGCTGGGCGAAGACATGGACTGCTGGGCTCCATCGATTACCCATTGTGTTGTACTACTTGTATTTTGAAAATCGATACGTACAAGACCGCGATCCCCCCTTTTTAACCAAACTTTCAGGGTAAATGTAGATTTATATTAACAGTTACAGTTTGTAAAGGTATTTCGACTTGACCAATGGTGATTATTTCATGTTTATATATCGAGGTCATGATCTATATAGGTTTTAAGCATATAAAAAAATCGTAAGGACACAAAAAATTACTTTTTAAAAAAAAAGTCAATTCAAAAATCACGTTTTTTTTGCTTATTCCATGCTTTAATATTCNCTAAAAGCCTTTTTATTTTAATGGAATAATATACGGGGTCTAGCCAAAAAGTATCGTGAATTTTGTGTTTTTTCAAAAATTATTTATTGTTTCATGAATATCTATTTTGTTCCCTTCAAAGTAATCCCCACTAGATATTATACACTTGTGCCAACGTTTTTTCCAATCCTCGAAGCACCTCAGAAAATCATTTTTTGTGATCTTGTTCAGTTTCTCCTTCAGTACCGCCTTTATCTCCTCAATCGTAGCGTAGCGTCATCTTTTCATGGGCCTCGTCAGTTTTGGGAACAAGAAAAAGTCACAGGAGGCCAGATCTGGGGAAAACGGTGGCTGCACTCTATTATTAGAGTGTTGTTTTTGGCCAAAAATTCGCTCTCAAGCAACGATGTGAGCAGAGACGCTTTCATGGTTCAAAGCCAATTTTTGTTCTTCAACAAATCCGGGAATTTCTGGCGGATTGCTTAGCGTAAATTGCGCATAACTTACCCTGTGGCACCACGCCCCTGCGATCGAAGAAAACTGTAAGTTAAACCTTCACATTCGACTTAACTTGGCGCGCTTTTTTCGGTCTTGGCTCGTGCGGCAGCTTCCATTGGGATGATTGACCTTTGGTTTCTACGTCATAACCATAAACCCGTGATTTATTACCAGTTATAACCCTCTGAAGCAAATTTGGGTCGTCGCGGACAGAGTCCAATAGCTCCTTAGCAATGTTAATGCGATGCTGTTTTTGGTCGAAAGCAATTTCGGTGCGAATTTTGCGGTTACTCCTCTCATGTCCAAATCATTAGTAAAAATCGAACGGCAGGAGCCAATCGATATGTTTAGGTCCTCAGCAACTTCTCTAACGGTGATTCGACGATTGGTCAATATTATTTTCTTCACTTCATCAATGTTTTCGTCTGTCTCTTCGATTCAAGGTAGCTTCACCATATGCTATAGTCAACATTTGGAATCTACTTCTATTTTGACGACATGAATTTCACAGAAGTGTTAAATTTCTTGAAAAATAAATATCTACTTTAAATTTGCTATTTTTGTAGTTTATCTCTTTATGTATCCTCGTTCATTTCTTTTTAATTATCTATGACGTGACAAATTATGTAACTTAACACGCTGTGAACCTTAACAATTCAAAAAGAAAAAGGATTTTTGATTTTACTATTATCTCTTTATTAATTTAAAGATTCATACTTTTATTCTTTTGTTTTTTTCCATACGAAATTAAAAATTTTCAATTAAAGCAAATTCTAGTTGGAATATCAATTTATAGTGTCCGTTACGTTACTGGTTTCCGTTACGTTAGGCCCTCAAAATGAAAAAATATTTCAATAAGTAAGATATCCTTTTCTTTCTGTAGGTGCTCGGTTCTATTTTTTTTTCTTATTAGCGTCTTCGTTTCTTGTTTTCCGAGTGTTAATTCAATTTTATCAGTTTTATCAGTATGCAAATATATTAACGCCTCACCCCGACAGAATTTTAAATTGTTCCTTAATTATCTTTCGATTGCTATTTTCGAAGAAAATCAAACCTAGGAGGAGGCTAGCAATGGTCGTTTTGAAACTGCTAACCGTGATGGTTGTTGGCAGTCTTTGATCCTAACATCTAGGTACATATCAATTATTTCATTTTACTTCTTTTACCTCTTTATATCCAGCACATAGGAAAACGTCATGTATTGTTTCCCTTCTACCAGCCGCTCTAAACCATCTTTGGCATCTATCGTTTGGTATAACTTCAACATCTACTTCTTGTAAAACGGAGGGTACCGTTGCTTGTCCATGTCTTGTACGACCCCATCCCGCCACGGTTGCCCTTTTTCCAACCAGTTTAACCTTAAAAAGAAACAACAATATCCAGTATAATTAAACGTTAAAGAAAACCACCAATAGAAGAAAACACCGCTAAAGAGTATGTACAACATTTTCTAATTGTGACACACAAACTGTGGAAAGAACTGAATACTTTGGCAGTAGCTATAGTTAAGAAATTCAAAATTGGCAGAGTCCGCAATAAAACTGTCACATTTACCTTCTTCTTTCAACTTACTAACTAGATTAGAGCGGTAGCTAACAGAAAGCCTACTTTTACTCCCGACAGATGTTGTAGGGAATATTTTAAACATAAAAAAGAGATGCTAGGTAGGAATTGCAGCGGACACTAATAAAAAAAAAGGAACAACATTACACCAATTGATGTGTAATTGAAACAGATGCAGAAAAGCAGAGTTTGAGTATGTTGCCAGCATCGGAATGTTCAACATTCTCAAGAAGTTTGGAAAGCAAAGGCGCTTGTTCAAGGATTCCAACTAGGCAGTTATAGAGCCTACCCTGATCTTTTACGTACCTAAGCAAGCTCTAACTGCTGCACCGCTTACTATTACTCACTTACCTCTTTTCACTTTGCCTGTATTACTCAAATTGTGTTTCTATGCATCTCTTTCTGTTACTTATTACTTGGTATAATGTTATTCCTTTTTCTTGTAGTATCCGTTCGAATTCCTACTTAACATCTCTTTTCTATGTTTACGATATTCCCTGTAACGTCTGTCGTGAATAAAAGTAAACGCTTTTTTAGCAATCGCTCTAGTCTAGTTAGTAAGTTGAAAGGAAAAAGTAAATACGACAGTTTTATTGCGGACAAGGCCAATTTTGAACGTCTCAACTATATACGTATATTCTTTCACTCTCTTCTGTCTTCATTTCGTCCGTCTCATTTTTTCCGTTCAACGACCACCCACTCGTTCCCACGATTCCTAAAAGAGGCTGATGATGGTCTTCCGCTCTATCCTTCAGCATAATACGAAACACATGTCATTTATCGTTGAATAAAATTGGTCCACATGCAATTTGTCAATAAAATGTAACTATACATATTTAACACCTACACAATGAAATAAATATTGCAAATGATCGTCACGCAGATATCAACATTCATACAAATAACGGTCCGATGAAAGAAAAGGTCCTTCTATGCTGTTCTCGTTGATATTATGTTGATAGGTACTTAATTGTTTGTCGTCATATCTGCAGCTCTTTTCAAATTCATCAATAAAAGTATAAATTCATACCGTGGGAGTTGGCAAACAAACAGGAACGATGTGTTGCTTAAATCTGACGTTTCTATCCAACTTAACCAGTGCAACATCATTCCTAAAATCTGTAGGCGAATAAGAAGGATGTACTTCTTTTCGTTCGACGGAGTATTCTTCATGAGCGAGTCTTTCTTCAGTGTCTCGAACATCCCATTCGCCTAATCTAACGCGAATATTCCCGTTAGCCGTTCTAAAAGCAAATAGATAAGCATAAAAAAAGCAGAAATAAGAATGTATTACAGATTCCAAAGTAATATCGTCCTTCACCCACCCGTCTGTTGGATATAAAGTACTTTTTATCGTCGTGTATAAAAATGGTGAAAGCGCCGGCCATTATCATTTAAATTAAAAATATTTTCATTTTTAATATGTTTCTTATATAGATAAATAATTATACGTATGTAATATTATATGAATGGTTCATATATGTGTATGTTACCGGAAATGTATGAAATCCGTCACTGTATACAATTCCTAGGAAATATATACAGTTCCTAAAATCGCCCGGATATGTGTGAAATAAATTATATTATACACATTTCCTAGGAAATCTATACATTTCCTAAATAGCAACCGGAAATGTATTACAGGTAATACCTAAATAGGCAATAATACGGCAGGCTGTTTAGGGATGTACCTATAGGTATCCATTAGTGACGTCATTGTTTGATTAGGGAGATTTATGACAGACTGGAGTTTCCTCAATGCCTTTGCCCGCCGGAGACGGGCTTCTATATTAGATGTTAGAATAATGTGACTAGGTTATATTTGTTTCAGCAAACATGATGACCTTGAATTTTTAGTATGTTGTAGAAGCGATAATGATCATTTTCATATATATTATTTATGGAAATCATAATGAAGCATACTTTTCGAAGACAATATTCCAACATATCAGTCCGCCTCGACTTGGCAGGTACATTAAAGAAACTCTAGACTGTCATAAATCTACCTAATAACCATACAATAACGTCACTAATGCATATACATCTCCAAACCTAACCTAACCAAATAATAACGTCACCAATGCACTAGAACCGCGTAAACACAGATAACTCTGATTCTCACTTTACTAGTTTTATACATTGCCTAGTACAATATCGGAATTTCATACAATTCCTAGGAAATGGATATTTGTATTAAAGAATCTTTGAAACAATATTTTATAGCCTCGGAATTGTATACATTTCCTAGGAATTGTTTCATACATTTCCGGTAACATATATAACACATGTATTGAATGCATAGATGAATTTAATTTTCTTCTAATAAGAAAAGGAATAAGAGACTCAGAAATTTGACTTGACTTGACTGATTTATGGAGCATCGTCGAACTGACCATTTAATAATGTTTCTAAAATATACGTATAAATTACTTACGACGCGACACAATGGGCTGCTGTAACAATCCACCTCTCGTTTAAAAGTGCTCCTCCACAGGCTAATTTTTTGCTTAAAAATCCTGTTTTAATGAGTGCAACTTGCCAGGGATGAGAACCGAATCCTGTCGAATGTCCGCCGACTATTCTGTTCGTTCTTGTGTGCAATTCTCCGCAACCTAGAATAATAAATTTTGCGTCTAATAACTTAATTCACGTCGAATTTTCATAACCATGCCAGAGAATATTCCAAGTTCCATTTGCAAAATAATTGTAATAATATGTCGCTGATTTATTTCGACTGTATTATATCATGTTAAACTAATCGCAAGTATTTTAAATTTACCAGTTGTTTTCATTAATTTTCAATACGTCCATTAAAAAAATATGGCTATCTTTGTTAGTAGTCGATATATAGCTAGTGTGAGTAAATTAGTGCAGAATTTTCTGCTCTTTAATATTTCATCGCATCGAAATTTCTACTAATTCAATTCTCTTCAATTATGTTCTCAATAGCTTCCAATTTCGTTTTAGTTAATAATTTTCAGATAATAGGAATTATTCAGAAAATATCGTGGAATTCACATGTCAAAAGATCCAACTGAAGTTATCAAGTTATCAACAAAATTAAATTTATTTCATTTGAAAGCATATTAAAAATCAATCCATAATTGTTGAAACAGATTTTTGATAAAAGTCAATTGTGCTTTATTTCCAAATTTTCTAGTTCGTTTTAGATGATAAATTACCATTTTTAGAGATCCCTAAATTTTTTTATCAGAGGTTCAAGTACTTCCTCATAATAGAATTTGTTTTTAGTAAATTATTGTTTTTTGACGTTCCAAGGTAAAATACTAAGCCTATTCTAAACAAAATGAATTTACTTACTTTAGTTACCCTATTGGGGATACTAATATCCCCTAGAAATGATTAACGATTTTTATTTCTCAATACTGGCCCTCAATAGAGTATATTTAGAAGTATTATATTTAAATTAAATAGTTAATTTCAGATTTAATATTCTCTTACGTCCAGAATCGCCGGCTGTCTTATCCTCTAAAGGAAAGCTACAGTGAAAATGTAAGACGCTCCAAATATCAATACATATAGTAATAAGAGGCATTAGTACAAGTGTAATTTTGAAAACAAATCATATGCCAATTAGCAGGAAAAAGAGTAATTGAGAGATTTTGACCTACATTTTAAGGAACAAAAGCAATGTTCCTGAGAATGAGGTCAACATCATAAGTCGAAACAGTATACGTATTTAAAATATAATCATAAGGTACATTTTGTAAAAAAATTAAACCTATTCCATTAATTCATTAATAGAAAATAGTATATTATAAACCGTAGCAATTATCATATTATTATGCAACCTAATTTTGAATGAATTTTCGGTATTTTACATAAAAGTAACGAATAAACATACTGTAAGTTTACTTTCACATTGTGAAATTTTAATCGCATTCGCAATTCACAATAATAACAATAAGCAAAGTTACCTTCTGGAACAGTTTCTGGCATATTATCAAAAGATGATTCGATTATATAATGCATATGTAAGCTTCTTATTTGAAAGGGAACATGCGGTGCTATGAAATGTTCATTTGCTTGCAGGAAATTAGAGGTAAGTTGGAGAAATTTGTATGTATATGTACTTGCAGCCTGGTAAACGAAACCTAAAGAGCACTGAAGAAGTGTGAAGACAGAATTTAGAACGGATTTCCGTGAAAGCAAAACAATTCAAAAATTACCTCGTTTAAGTACTTCAGAGAAAGGGATAAAAACTTTCTGTTCACAGCGTCTAATTGCCGAACAATATCGTTACATGTACTTAAATAAATTACATTTCATTTTTAGTAGCAGTCTAAAAGCTGATTTTAATCAAATTTTAAATAACTTCAATTTTAGGTTTCTTTAACAAATTTAAATTCCGAAGTGTCGACTATCGAAAATGGCTTAGTAAAAAAATACGCACGATGAATAAATAAAACAAAATGCCACGCGTTGTCGATATCCAAAAAGATCGAAATCGCGATCCGGGTCTGGTAGTTACGTTAGAACAGTAACTAGGGTTGCCACCTTTTCAGGCTTTTCAAAAGTACTCAGAATAAAAATAAAGTATTTTATTTTTTGGTTTTAAAAACATATTTTTTGTTACACCTA
>NW_020438879.1:371795-384713 GCF_000699045.2 Agrilus planipennis | reverse complement strand
GTCCGGGTTTCCCCGGATTTGTCCTAGTTTAAAGGGCATCCGGGGAGCGTCCGGGGGGGCTTCATTTGTAGTCCTGGTTTAAAAATTTAAAGTCTTGGGCCGCCCGCCACACACGTAAAAGAAATCTAACTGATTATTAAAACAATTTGTAACAAACTGTAATAAGATTCTGTTTTGTTAGGTACATTGAAAATGATGATAAAGAATGACTAAATTTAATTTTAAGGTCTGAAAATAAATAAAAGGGTGATTTATGACATTTTCAACTGTTTTTTGTTACACTGACTATGTTTAAAAAAAACCTGTTGACATGTCCGGGTTCTGGACTTTAAAATCTGGGGTTTTCACACGTCTTGTCCTGGTTTCCAAATTTTAGAGATGGCAACCCTATTAATGGTGTATGTTTGGAGGGCGGCGCTGTATGGGTGCAAAAGGTGAGTGAGTGAGATGGAAAAGAAAAGGTTAGAAGAGTTTGAAATGCCGGGAATGATAAGGTACCGTGCATAGAGAGGGTTAGAAATGAGGAGATAATAGAGAGAGTAGGAGAACCAAAGTCGTTATGAAGGTCAATAAGAAATAGGTGAGATAGGTTGGTAAGACACTTTTTAGACATGAGGAGCTAGTTATAGACACATTAGAAGGAGAAGCAGGAGTTAAGAGGAGTAGAATAAGGTCTAGATTTGACTGCTGTTCACCAATAGTTAAGGATGTGGGAGATGTTCTAGTTTTAGGGAAATGAGAAGATTAGCTCAGGATAAGAAAGAGAGAAGGTGCCCAACCAGTCTTAAGACTGACGACACTGTTAATGATGATTATAATGGGCAAGGCATGGAAAACCAATGTATCAAAAAAAATAAATTATGAAAGAAAATTAACTTTGATTTTAAAACGATGTTCTTGTATATAACTTAGGGACATAGCGTCTGTTATTTCAAAAATATGGCGAATGCGCTGGGTTACAAAAATTTACAATTTGAATTAATTGTTAATGCGTATTGTGTAGCAAATTGGATGACATCGAATTTACTATTTTGTGGCAGTAAAAATCTAAAAACGTATAACGACTACCTAGGAGATTAAATGAGTAGTGAAATAAGAATAAAACAAAGCGTCTTTTTTTGTTGAATTATAAGGAAAGGGTAAGATGCCATAAATAATTGTGGCTGGGCGAAGACATGGACTGCTGGGCTCCATCGATTACCCATTGTGTTGTACTACTTGTATTTTGAAAATCGATACGTACAAGACCGCGATCCCCCCTTTTTAACCAAACTTTCAGGGTAAATGTAGATTTATATTAACAGTTACAGTTTGTAAAGGTATTTCGACTTGACCAATGGTGATTATTTCATGTTTATATATCGAGGTCATGATCTATATAGGTTTTAAGCATATAAAAAAATCGTAAGGACACAAAAAATTACTTTTTAAAAAAAAAGTCAATTCAAAAATCACGTTTTTTTTGCTTATTCCATGCTTTAATATTCTCGGAGGTATTTTTAACCAAGACCATCGAAAAGAGCATCGTTAAAAACATAGAAACACTAGTCATCGTAAGGACACAAAAAATTACTTTTTAAAAAAAAAGTCAATTCAAAAATCACGTTTTTTTTGCTTATTCCATGCTTTAATATTCTCGGAGGTATTTTTAACCAAGACCATCGAAAAGAGCATCGTTAAAAACATAGAAACACTAGTCATCGAATATTTTTTCGTCGCACTCATTACGTGGCAAGGGTTCAAATGGAAATGTGTTCCCTGAGTATTTATGGGTTAATGTGACGTGGTATGCACCATATGAATATCGTTTTCTATTACTTTTAAGACAATTACGACAAATATTAACAATTTAAGAAAAAAACTTTTCAAAAAAAAATTTCGCAGACCTGCGTAATATATCCCCATTAATTAAAAAACATCCCATATTTCTGTAATGCGACAATTTATTTCAAACTTGTGCTATCTCTATTACAATTTATAAGGTTTACCTAATATATACAGAACCATTTTTTCGCACGGCAATTAAAGGCCTTGAAAGTGTTCAAGTTTACATAATAAAAAATATGCATAATACTAGTCAAGGGAACGTGAAGGCCTGATTTGCATAGGGATTAGGATCATTTGAAGTTTTCAAGTGTAACTTTCACATTTTTTTTTTCTTTGTTTCCAGAGCCACTACCTTCCCGGAAGCAAATGGCAGTACAGGCGGTAAGTTTCACATTGTTTCATTCTTTATTTTTTTTTTTGTTAAAATGTTACTGTTAAATCGTTCTGGAACGACACATTAACTAGATAAAAAATCTTATTTAAAAGAACAATGCACACGAATGAAACAAATAGTTTCAGAAAAAGTGAAAACGCTTCTTGGTATTAATGAAAACGTTTAGCTAGCGCTATGTCCGATGCAGACAGGTATTGCATTCAAAGTTGCAGCATAGAGATTACTTTCCTGTCTATTAACATTGAATAAGTAAAATCAATAATTCGTACTGGTGATAAGTAAATTTAGTATTAGTTTTGGACTAACCAAAAGCACAAAACCGAAACCAATGACATCAGAATTGGTTTAACAAGGTCAAACAAAATCAATAATGAAATCATTATTACAAAAGTCCAATTAATAAAAGTAAATAAACTACACTGTAAAGTTTTTGAGTCAGAATAAGTATATTGTGATACAGTTTTATGATAGAGTGACGTAAATATAAAATAATAAAACTATTCTCATTCTTATTATGTTGGGGGATGATGGTAGGTAGATACAAATCATTCTGGGTAAAAAGTTCAGATAAACATGTGTCCGGAAACTTTTCTTCTAAAGTTGTATGGTTTAAAAGTTACGAACTACTATCTAGATGCTAAAGTATGGGTGGCAAACTAGCGGCCCACAGATCGCATGCGGTCAGATTTGTCTGGTACACGAGATTCATCGTAGTTTTACAAAATATATTTATCTTAAAATGGTCGCTGATTTTTGGTATTTAGAAAGTCATATAAGTCGCGATGAAAGTAGTAAAGTTATAAAACAGAAGGACACAAAGGGTAAAATCGCCTTTAAGAAATAGAAGTAATTTTTATGCTCACAAACGGTTAATTTAGAAATTCGAAAAAGATTGTTAATGGTTAGGGTTGCCATCCGTCCGGGTTTCCCCCGATTTGTCCTAGTTTAGAGGCCATCCGGGGAACGTCCGGGGGGGGGGCTTCATTTGTAGTCCTGGTTTAAAAATTTAAAGTCTTAGGCCGCCCGCGACACACGTCAAAAAAATCTAACTGATTATTAAAACAATTTGTAACAAACTGTAATAAGTTTCTGTTTTGTTAGGTACCTTGAAAATGATGATAAAGAATGACTAAATTTAATTTTAAGGTCCGAAAATAAATAAAAGGGTGATTTATGACATTTTCAACTGTTTTTTGTTACACTGACTATGTTTAAAAAAAACCTGTTGACATGTCCGGGTTCTGGACTTTAAAATCTGGGGTTTTCACACGTCTTGTCCTGGTTTCCAAATTTTAGAGATGGCAACCCTATTAATGGTGTATGTTTGGAGGGCGGCGCTGTATGGGTGCAAAAGGTGAGTGAGTGAGATGGAAAAGAAAAGGTTAGAAGAGTTTGAAATGCCGGGAATGATAAGGTACCGTGCATAGAGAGGGTTAGAAATGAGGAGATAATAGAGAGAGTAGGAGAACCAAAGTCGTTATGAAGGTCAATAAGAAATAGGTGAGATAGGTTGGTAAGACACTTTTTAGACATGAGGAGCTAGTTATAGACACATTAGAAGGAGAAGCAGGAGTTAAGAGGAGTAGAATAAGGTCTAGATTTGACTGCTGTTCACCAATAGTTAAGGATGTGGGAGATGTTCTAGTTTTAGGGAAATGAGAAGATTAGCTCAGGATAAGAAAGAGAGAAGGTGCCCAACCAGTCTTAAGACTGACGACACTGTTAATGATGATTATAATGGGCAAGGCATGGAAAACCAATGTATCAAAAAAAATAAATTATGAAAGAAAATTAACTTTGATTTTAAAACGATGTTCTTGTATATATATTGAAATATTATCTGTTTAATTATTGAGTTTACAGCTACGAGTAAAGATATCCATAGGGAGTCTAAATCTAGTATGGAAGTATATGTATAATTTTACATACAGTCCTCGCAATTTATTTCAAAAGTCGCCTGCCAGATCATTCGGGTTGGCCACCCCTAATTAGACATCTCAAAGTGCATTACGCATGATTGTTACTTTCTCAGAAACTATGTACATACATACATTGTACTTTCAGAATGTCATTAGTTTTTCATTACTTCCAAGCATATTCCTCTTTTTTAAGAAGCACACCCTCGTAGCGCGGCTCCCATTGCAGGTATTTGTGTATACTCATAGTCAACTAATTGGTAGTGTGTATAACATTTAAAGCTCTGGATCTTTGAAGCAAATCGTGTCCTAGTACAAGTTTATCTGGACTTTTTACTCACAGTGGTCAGTAACACCATCTCCCAAAATATTTGTTATTCCTTGATGTACCCTGTATTTATCTCGATAAGTCTTAATTTTCTTACTTATCTACATTGCTTTATCACTAATAAATTGAAATTTAATAAAGAAATAGGCTCTGCTAATAGGTTGTTATTAAATTCATGTAGAATTTATGTTAGAGCTTCCGTATGAGATGGAATCTATGGTTAATATCAGATAAAGTTTTTTCGAAAAAAAGTTTAAACTATCATAATGGTTTTGGTGTTAATTTGTAGGTACTATTCATCTGGAGAAGTATAAGTAATCTTCAGTTATCAATTTTATCGTTATAGTGGTAAACAAAATTTTAGAAAGCTAATTTAAAAATACTCTCTAATATATCATTTTCACCGCCTGTAGCACCACATTAGCAATTTAAATAATCACAATTTATCTCTCTACTGAANCAAGTTACCGTAGTTGCAAAAGCAATTAGTAATCGAAGACACGATCTAAGACACTTAACAGGCCGCATTTGCATGTGACTATGGACAACTTCTTGCACACGAACTGAGCAAAGTTTACAAATATGCAACATTGTTCGTGCATGATTAAAAGCGTGAAGAGAGACCAGCACTTGCCGATACATACATGTGTAGGTTGTACGTACGTCCGAACGCACGTATGTATAAAGGATACGTATAATATTCGAGCTATAAGGACAAAGTCAATAAAACGAAACTTTTTATATCTCGATCCGATTTATTTTCCAACAGCACAAAGGGTAGATGACCTCACGAAATGTGTGTAATAAACGACGTTTCTCTCACTCTCCTGTTTCGGTAAAATATGGGGATCACGGGCGGAGGGAACGGGGTATAATATACAGATGGGTAGGTTGGAAACATGAACACGGAAAAAACTACGTATTTATGACAACGCAAAAATTACAATTTGCGGTAATCGTCGAGAATTGGGGTTTCAGACCAAAATCGCTCCAAAAAAATTTGCATCGACTTCCGATTTTTTGAATAATTTTTCAAAATTACCCCAATTCTGGATAATTACCTGCATTGGTGACGTCATTGTTTGGTTTGGTTTGTTTTAGTCTGGAGCCCCAATTCTGGACAATTACCGCCCATTTTTTTTCTAATAGAGACTTTAAGCTATAGCGTTTGCAGCGTTAATCCTCCGCATTAGATTTATCACATTTATCCGACAAAATTTACGTATGGTAATAACAAAAACTGTCCAGTGGGAATTTACAGTGAAATGTTAATTCGAGACGAAATTTACAATTTCCGAAAGCAGTAAAAACGATTTATATTTTATTTTTAGAAGCGGTAAATGTGCTTTTTTTGTTAATCAGTTTTAAAAATTGATTGACTGTTTACCTTTTTATTTACGTACATCGTAGTCGGAAAATTAAATTCTTATAATATGTGCGAACGGTTTTATAATTTGTCACTTTCAACAGAATGTAGGCTGCCGTGCCACAAAGAATTCAATGAAAGTTGTTCTAGATTTCTTTCACTAATCTAACATAATAAAAGTAGCACCGTGTCATCCACAACACGGTGTCGCGTTACATGTGAAATATGAACAGTCAAATAGAACAGCTGACAAAATCTAATCGAGATCCTCTTGTTTTGATTATGAACTAATGGACATAAACAATCCAAAATTTTTTATTGGATTGAGCTTAAAAACATCATGTTCATTAATTGTTTTAAAGAGATAATTAAATATTTTGATAATTAAAATTTAGTCATAATTCCAAACACTAATAATGCGAATTATATGTATAATATATAGGTAAATATTTGATCCATGATCGAATTATTAAACAGTTTGTTCCGTCCTTTATGGTCTAGCCGTATGATGTATTGGTTATTTTTTTATACCTTAGTTTACCATAGTTATTATAAAATGATACCTTGCCAAAAGATTACTATAATTTTTATAAAGTATATTTCATATAAACAAAGAAAGTAGTCGACCTGTTGAGAGAAATTGGATTGCAACATGTAAAATACTAGGGTTGCCACAAGAGTTAAGAATATATCAATTTTGTCTGTCTTGACTTCAAACTCAATATCGTGAATAAGAATCTCAGAATAAGACACGAGGCAATATCAAGATAAACAAATCAAGATATTTGGAAGATGCCTACAATACAGTATTACCTTCTAAATATCTTGCGGCAGCTCTGATAGATATTTTCTTTATATCAAGAATAAAAACATCATCAATCCTTACATTAAAGTTACTTAAGTGGTGGTAGCGAAATAAAAAAATAGATAAATGATAAAATTAGAATAAAACGGCTCTTACGTTCGTTTTC
Organism: Agrilus planipennis; assembly: GCF_000699045.2. Lineage (NCBI taxonomy): Eukaryota > Metazoa > Arthropoda > Insecta > Coleoptera > Buprestidae > Agrilus > Agrilus planipennis. The sequence continues at coordinate 377,911 of NW_020438879.1, read as the reverse complement.
TTTACTTACTGACGTTGTTAAGTAAACCTACATCAGGCGCTGGCGTGGTAGTTGGCCGTGGTTCTCTGTCAATACAACAAGCCCAAATCATCCCTCCCGAGCACAAATCCAATGGTTTTCCTCCTCCTAGGACGCAACTTATGCTCAAACCGCATTCATATTTGACTCCTTTATACCTACACGACTGTGGGATCACTGAAAAAGAAAATTTAATTTGAAATATTTATAGATATCAAAATTCAGATGCTAGTAATCTTTAATTTCTTTATTTTTAAACTTAAACGGTTTTAATAATCGAGTGTTGACTTCAAGCGTTTATTAATTTTATTATGATAACGCCATTGCAAACATATACATGCAATACAGAATTTACAGTAAATATCAGGAGTTGACGATATATTGGCAATAACTTTATAGAATACTGAAACATTCGATAAGTCGACATAAAACACTATACTTTTAAGATTATCTATGTCTATTTGCCGTATTGATTGGTCTTCTAAAAACGAGAAGAGACATAGATTATTATTAAGTAACACTTGATGTGTTTTGTTTAGAATGTATTCATCATCATCATCATAAGATCATCAGTCCTAAGACTGGTTGGACACGTACCTCCACTCTTTCCTATCCTGAGCTAAACTTCGCATTTCCCTAAAACTAGAACAACCTACATCCTTAACTATTTGCGAACAGTAATCTAATCTAGGTCTACCTCTACCCCTCCTAACTCCTGTTTCTGCCTCTAATATGTCTCTGACTAGACCTTCATACCTGAAAAGATGTCCTACCAACCTATCTCGCCTATTTCTTATTGACTTCCATAAAGTCCTCTGTTCTCGTATTCTTTCCAATACCTCTTCATTTCTAACCTTTTCTACCCACAATATCCTCATCATCCGACTATAACACCACATTTCGAACGCTCCTAACCTTTTCTTTTAGAATGTATTAAAGGGTGGAAATAAATTACACAATATCATAAAATAATGTGATTTAGTTTTTTTGTTCAGAAGAAGTAGAATAAATATAATGTGACCATACGTTCCATTTTGTCATCCAGAAAGGCCCAGGACGCAGAATTGTCCCTTTTTTATCTAATAACAATTCAGAAGTAATGTTTGCGTAGGTCGCAGGTACATGTCAAATTATAGGTGTCGGCGGGAATCTATATGATGAAAATCAAAAACATCGGAAATGTTCATATTGGTACTATGTACATGACTAAAAGTACAGGGATGTTTTCAGCAAATTCATTGAATGAAACCCTTATAACATGGCGTCGGAAGCCTCTAGTTGTTTTTATTTCTTTTAAATTTTTTTGAGTTTGCGGCACACATTTCCCTAAATCTGAAGTGCGAATGTATTATATCTGAATTAAAATAAATAAAATGATTCTTAAAATTAAGTAGACAAATTACAGTTGCACTCAGAAGCCACTAAAATACCTACAAGTTCACTACAACTATCAAAATTCGCATATTGTCTGATTAAGTGAGACGTTTGTGGTGAAAAAAAGTTGAGTATCCCTTATCCCTGTGATAATTTCTGTAACTGCCTGGTTAATTTTTGATCACTTGTTTATTATTACTAAAAAACAGTTTTCATTTAGTACTTATAGTACTTTAGAATATTCCAAAAGAATAGGCATTATATTAAATATATGGTCAAGTACCAGGGCCGGCGTTAGGGGAGGTAAGCAATAAGCAAGACAAAAGGGCCTCTAGCCCGGGCTCCCAAAGGGATGTCCCCGTTCTGAATATCATAGAACTCAAAAGCAGGTTTTAAAATCTACATCTATAATTTTAAGCAAAGGGCCTGAACTCTGAATGCCCTCACTGAACCTGCGGAATCATTTTTTTACAGGAATTAAGAATTGTTTAAAAATCCAATATGGAACAGCATAATTCCTGTAACTGTTACTATAAAAACTACAGACAATAGACTGCAAAGCTAAATGTTGGACTAGTTATTTTTATTTTAAATGCTTACGTAATTAGCACAGGAAAAGGACCTTATATCGAATATATGTTATGTAATGCTACCTTCATATACAAAACTTCAAGCACTAAACAAAAAAGGTGTTATTTGTTTTTTTGCATTTGCAAAAAACGCAAATTTTGGAGTAAAAGAGTCGCACAGGTTTTAAATTTTAAAATGACGTGGATGCGCGGTGGCAAAAGTAGGCAGTTTTAGGTATAACAATTACAGCCCTCTTTCTTCAGTATCCCTATCAGGGCCGTAGATTAAATGTTTCAAAGCAGGGGTCAATTTGCAAAATTAAATAAGTCATATTTTCATATAAACAATGAAGTGATATGATAATATAAGTCTTATATATAACTACAGTTTAAGGCTTTTGAGGGATGTTTCGCTTTGTTCAAAAGAATGTATGAACTTCAGTTAGTTTTGGACAGTTTTCGAAGAAACCGTGATATTTCAAGATAAGCATAGTTAAAAAGCATATTCCACAAGTTCACCATTTTATGCATTCACCTTACCTCCAAAACTGTGTGTTACCGATTTTCTTTTCATTTATTTTTTGTCAAACGGTTGTGTATTGTTTCCGAAGGTATTTCAAAAAATTCTTGAATTTGTTCACGTACATTTCTTTTCAAAAAGTGCATTGCCTTTGAATTTTAACCGCGATACTGTCTCAAATAGGTACAACCTTCATCGATAACCATTTATACCATATCTAACCTTGTTACATCATAAACTTTTAAAAAACCGCAAAGCTTTAAACTATGAGGAATGGCGAAATATTTAATACTACAACAAGCATTTTCACATAACATACAAATTGTGGATAAATAAATAAATTACACCTTAAAAACTTCTTATTACTGTTGAATCTATTATATTCGAAGTAATTGGTAATTCGAAGACTATGGATTTTAAAATGTAATTGGAGCTTCAAGAGTCAAAGAAGCTTAGTTGAAATCGTTTAGTCTTATTAAAAACATATTTTAAATAACAAAATCCACGCTCACAAAACCGCTTGTTAACTAATGATTAAGATCTGATAAGATAATATACGGGTTAACTCAAAACTACGTACTATGTTTATTCTGACCAATGTGTATCCAAAAAATTTTTCAAACAATACTTCTTCCCTTTACATTAAGACAAGATTGTCTGTAACAGTTTAATTTATTTTACTATGTTCAAAAATAGAAAATAGGAGGTTTCGTTTAAAAGGCAACAGGTGAGAGGAAAATTTTATAATAGGACACACTACATAGATATGATCAATCAGGCGCGTACCTAGAGGGGGTTATTGGTTTCCCCCCCGACCCCAAATTAAAAGAATATCCTAAACAAGAAGTGATAACACCGTAATAGAAACAAGTTGTAGTAAGGGATCTATTTAAAGATGAGAAAGTTACCATAATAAGTCGTAAAATTTATTTTTAGAAATATGTAGAGGGTAGTGACAGCTAGGAATGGTAATTTTGTAAGAAATGTGGTTTATGGTAAAGGTATGAACCAAGCGAGCGTACTACTTTAGACAATCGGAAATAAAGAAAAAAAATGGTTAATTCTAATTGAAAACAGACACACTGATCTATCCTAGCAATTTTATACACAATTTGTACACACATTTTATGAAGAATAAGTTTAGGTCCAGTTTATATACAAAAAGAAACATAAAAATTAGCCCCCCACCGCCAAAGGAAACTCCTGCGTATGCCCTTGTGATTAATATTATATTATCTTTTATAGAAACTTTAGTCGAGATGTTCAACATTTAAACTCTTCGTTGCCTTTTTGAAATGCATCTACGGTAGTGTTGTAATGACAACGCAAAAATTACAATTTTCGATTGTAAATGGGTGAATTTGCCGTAGAAATAGTATAATTTATTAGGTAACTTCTCATAATCTCAATTTTAACATTTTTTTTTAAATTTCTCTCAAGTTTCTTAATTATAACAATTTATTTCTGCTGGGATTTTATTTTTTACAAATTCGGGTCCAAATCGTAATTTTTATTATTTTCGCTTACGAAGCAATGGGCTAGTGGGATAAATTGTAAATATCGGTTTAATATTTAGACAAATTTTCCTTTTCCATCTTATCCGCATAGATATTATAAATTTTCTCAAATTTTCCGACTTACTTCTTCCCAAAAGATCAATAAAACTGTCTTGTGACGGCGGGTCCGCGTTAGCCTTTCGTCCAAGTGCGTCCAACAGCATCAGTTCCTGCGTCTGCTTCTGGCTCGGAATCCCGTGTACCCCGCAACCCCGAAACACCACCTCCCCAACCACGAACACTGCAAGTAGTATCACGCCAACACCGTTACCAACAGTACATCCTCCCCGTCCCGTTCTGATAGCAGTAGATATTCGCGGGAGGCACATGCTGTCCGCACCTCACCGTCTGTCCTACTGAGAAAGTGACCGCGACCCTCCTCGTCGTATACTATCAGCAGAAACAACAACAACAACAACAATAACAAAATAAAGCACATGTAGAACGTGAACCGGGAGGAACTTTCTTCGGTCGACGCAAGTATGGATGTAGACTCGGTTGTCGCTTGCGAGGCCAAACTGCACTCGGTAAATGGTAAGACGAGGAAGGCGTTTGCTAAATACGATAGCGATAGCACCTGGTGGAAGTTATTACGGTGCATCAACGCAAGAAAAAGTCGTAAGTGAAAGCGACCGGATGAACATGACATGAAGCTACCAAAAGAGAAAAAAAAGCGTTCACCTCCGTTAATTTGAAGGTGAGACGTAATTCGGGATGGAGGTTAATTGGTCTCGTGATGGGATCCGCAATTTTTACGGTACCTACGGATTCAGTTTGCTGTTAAGCAGAATCTACCCAAAGAAACGCAGGAAAATACGCTGTGATATTAGCTTCGCGTGTCCTCGAATTGCAACCATATCACGCATACCTATACGAAGGAATTAACCTCAACTTTTGACCCTTTAAAATAATAAGAAACCCAAAATTGTTACAGTAATGACCGGCAGAGACAGCACCTCTTTTTTATCTTTAACGGTAAGACACAGTACCCTTAGAATGATATAAGCAGATATCAGACCCATACTTAGGCGTACCATCAGAATGTTGTGGGGTGAGAACTATAAAGTCAACAGAAACCACGTACTGTTATGTGGAATGGATACAGCCTAGCAAGAAGACTAGAAGTGGAAGTAACAATAAATTAACTCGTTGCAAATAGGTTGAAAAGTAACATGACTAATAAAGGGTAGAAAACTAAGTGGCAATTTTTAGCATTGTCAGTGAGAAAAATCTCAATTTTGATCATAAATTGTAATTTAACGTTCCAAGTATGATCCTGATGAGCGACGTTCAATCCCTAGATCTCTTCCTTTTATAATAAAAACCCGAAAGCGTACGATAATTTTTGATGTTCACGTACTAATAAAGGTAGTTATAACATAACACCCCCCAGAGCTCACATAAGGGATCATAATTTATAAATTACCAGGTATAATAAAGAAATATGTTTAGTGCTTTTGAATTGGTCTTCTGTACAATGAATCCACAGCATTTGAATGTTATTTTTTCGGGTTGAACTTATATTATATAATGTCTTTAGCATTTGTAGATTGTTTATTTTCTGAACGGAATCATTTTGCGACGGTACAAAATTTGTTACGAAGCCGCTGTAGGTCGTGAGAAAGCTTCAACTCCTGCTCAGTAGTTAGGCGTTCTTGTGGTACTGAAGATGCTCGAAACGTAGCTTTCTTCACCGTAAATGTAATGTCCCGAAATAAAAATGTTCAGTCTCTCAGAGTCTCTGAAAGCGAGACTCGAGTATCCGTCTCTCATCGAGTTTCTCTGATGTAGCTGAGAGAGACTGTCAAAGAAACTGTTTAGCGTCTCTGAACGCGAGACTCGAGTCGCTCATAGAGAGATCCTCATTTCGTATCCAGTCTCTGAACGAGAGACTCGAATCTCTCAATAAGCGGTGTCTCGATAGACATGGTTAAAATTTAAAAAGTTCAACATGTTTCGGAGATCCCAGTCTTTTTACGAGAGACTCGAGTCTCTCAATTTTTCAGTTTTATTCATTCAGTCTCTCTGTGAGAGACTCGAATCTCTGAATTAACAATTTTATCGTTCGAGTCTCTCATA
>NW_020438879.1:356964-367549 GCF_000699045.2 Agrilus planipennis | reverse complement strand
TTTTGATCTATCTCGTAGGGTTCAGCCAGCGTTTGCAATGTAAGCGCAAAAAATGCGTTTATTTACGACATCACATTAGAAACCTCTAAAATTATCAGTGTTTCCCTACTATATTATGCATGTATTATACATATAAACCTTCCTCTTGAATCACTCTATCTTTTAAAAAAAACCGCATCAAAATCCGTTGCGTAGTTTTAATGATTTAAGCATACATAGGGACAAACAGCGGGAAAGCGACTTTGTTTTATACTATTTAGTGATTTATTAGAAACATTAAAAACGTTTACTTATTAACAATAGATTATTACTTTACAGCCTGTGCATGTAGCAAATAATAAACGTAATGATTTGAAATCCTTTCTTGACGTCTGTTGTAATAGTTACTTATTTTACAAAGCTCAGTTGGCGAGCTGCAAAAAAAATTTTCTTGCAACAGGCATATAATTTTTTGTATTCGTATTAGCATTTTTTTGTTGTAATTTATTGTTGAGGCTGTTAAATAATGTTTATAATATTGCAATACATTCTAATAGTAATAATACACCAAGTGCATTGAAATACTTGTATAAATTAACTGGTTGTACTTGAGTGCCTTATTTTTTTTTTGTAACAAACGCATAAATAGAAAGTAATAGTTATTATATATCAATTGTTACAGCTTTCACAGTTCCATGCACTGTAAACAGTGGCTGCACTGATGTATTTATTGTTGTAGTGTAATATGCCGTCAGACAAATAATATGACTTTTCGTAATCACTATAATCTAACTTTCTGAACTTAAGGCGACCTTATACAAATTATATTAAATGCTAAAAGAAAAGTTTGGAAATGGTACACGTACAATCGTTCTTTTTATTCCAGGAATGTTTAATAACAGGATGTTCTGCTCAAAAGCACCTCTGTTACACACCAGCGGATCGTTGTTTTTTCAATGTAAAATACAGAGAAGTTTCCCAATAATGTAATAATTACAAGTGTCTTCGAATTTACAACACATAACCCTCGATAACAATTAGTCTAAAGAACTAAGTTCATGTTACGCAGAAAAGGATGATTAAATGTTCAAAAAGCCTTTATTAAAATGAAAGTAGGATTGGTCATATACGAAAATTAGAACTAACTATTATTTTTCGTCTATCCCTATTATACTAATAATAGTAAGGTGACCATACGTCCCGGATTTGCCGAGACAGTCCCGGATTTCCACCTTGCGTCCTGGATTTTTCTAGAAGCAATATTTGTCCCGGATTCAGGTTTTTTGTCCCGAATTGTCCTGAATTTTTGAAAAAGTTTTTATTTTAAATATATTTCAACTAGAACTATTTTTTACAAAATTTGAATCGTCTCTCACTTTAATAATCATAAACTTCCATTTTCAAATTTACGAGAATTAACAGAGTTCTTTTTCTGCCTGCCTGGCACAAATGCTTCTACGGAACGATTATTTTCTTTAATGAATAGCCTTTGGACAAATGACAAGACTCGACTTGAAATAGACACACTAAAAGCGATATTACTTACTAAAGTTAATTATGAAGAAAATTGTACAGAATTTTATACAATGCTTCAAAGTAAAAAAAACCTACTGAAAAAGATCCCTAGTTCAGAAAAATATAAAAAGTATTCTACTCAGTAATTCTGATTAAAAAAACCGGATTCATTTAGAAAAAAATACTGATTTTTATTATATCCTTAAATAGTATTTGTTATGTATAATTTTTATTAAAAAAATCATATTTAACTTAACTCCCCCCCCCCCCCGCTTCAAGTTCCCGTCACGGATTTGAAATAAAAAAATATGGTCACCTTAATAATAGTCAATGGCGACTAATGGGCTAATGTAGAATGTACATATGTAACAGCATCAGAACATTACATACATACGTATACAGTCCGAATTGTATGAGTCGGTTTATTAATTTAGCAAAAACGCTTATTCAAAAAGTTCGCCTCAAACTGTTCTGTTTTGGTCACTGCTATCACAATGCACTAAATGTCATATACCTGTAGATTGCAATTAACCCCCAATGTTAAGTTAATTAAGTTATTATAAATTTAAAGTATAAACAAATCTCTTATTATTTAACGAACAGCTAGACAAATTAGACAATATTTGGTAAATAAACAATTTTTTTTATCCGTAAAACTATTATTAAAATATTTCTAATCAAGGAATTTCATTTTTTGTTTTTCCAGTGTTTTTGACTATGATCAAATAGTTTGCGATTAATATGCCTAATAGATATGATATTGTTTTATTTTCTCAAGCACAATCAGCACATTGATGAAACATGTAAAGCCAAAATTACTAAAACATGTTATGTATTGTTGTTTTACTTGTTATTCAAATAAATCTAAAGAAAACTCCGTTTCTCTTGAATTGTTTACTCGGCGCTTGACTAAAGAATTTCTTTAATTACCACAAGAACTCGGCATTACAACGGTTTATTGAACACAATGCTACGGCTAGGCCCTTGTTAGTGACCTGGATAAAATAAAATTGAACAGAAGGTAATGAACTCAATGTCCACCAAATTCATTTGCGCAATAATTGACATGACACACTATTTGACCGTAACTAACCTAACCTATGCAAATTACGTAACAAATTATCATGCAATCATAAACAAATATAAGGAAATACGAAAACAAAATTGACTAAATTGCCTACTCCGAGGAAGGATATAAATTTACAATTTATTTATAATTGAAAATCGGTTGTTAAACTAAATAATTGTATAATTGTAATTTTAAAAAAATCTTGTTAAAATTTAATTAAACTAATTCAAAATATAGGTACAATAAAACTCTGTCTATATCATAAGATCGTCAGTCTTAAGACTGGTTGGACACACACCTCCACTGTTTCCTACCAACCTATCTCGCTTATTTCTTATTGACTTCCATAGTAGTACCCGCTGTTTTCTATTCTTTCTAACTCCTTCTAACTCCTTCTCATTTTTAATCCTTTCTATCCACTGTATCCTCATCATTCGCGCTGATAACATTATGTTTTGCACCCGTATAGCGCCGCACTCCCCAATATATTTCGAATTTTTAAATTAACCGTTCGCGAGCATAGAAGTGACTTCTTTTTGTTGAAAGCCACTCGACCTCTACTGCTCCTTTCATCCTGACTTATCTGACTTCCTAGATACCGAAAAGGCACTTCTTCTAATTTTTCGTCTGTACAAGATTAAAAAATAATTAGGAGTGTCAGTATTGATTTATCTCTAATTAAGAAAAACAAAAGAATATAGCTACTAATTTTCAAAATTACTTTTCGAAATACAAGGTATTTCTAAAATAAGTAACAAGCTTTCGAAGATGTTAACTAGGTGCAATAGGGAATCGCATGGTGAGTAAAGCAGCGTGGCGAAGGGACAAAAAGAATTGTAAGAAAACCAGACGAAGTTACAATTCGAAGCCGGTCCTGGCTGTGAATTAGTATCTAACGTATAGAGAATTTGCGATAACAATTAAACAACTACATCGAGGAAAAGTGTGAATAGTGACGATTGTAGAACGACTAATAGAGTAAACATCAACACTTTACCATTACGTTACTACACCTAATAATCTTTAGACACCCATTACAATAACAATGAAGTAAATAACTGCTTTGTTCAGTACTATTTAAACTACACCTCGACATGGTATTAAGAACACAAAATACAAAAGATATATTCGTACAACAAGAAAACTCCAATTGATGTAATGCGACGTTGCATTCTCGTATTTCCCTACGTAACCCTACCAGGGCCGGACTGCAGGACTTTAGTTTCAAATACGTTATTTGAAAACGGTGGACTTTCGGACCACTAAACATTTACTTAATTTTCTTGTTTTATAGTTTTTATCTAACTTATTCTTCCTTAAATTTACTGATGGTGAAATTGTACGGAGAAAGCTCAATTAAGTTTTTCAAAATCCAGTGATTTATATTCCTGAGAGGATCTCATGTGTACGATTATTTATTTTAATGGTATTTTTTTGAACAATATTTAACCATGATTTATGAACTTTCCTAATTTCAAATTAAAATTTTATATTATAATGACTCTTAAAGCATATGCCTTTGATGATGTTTAGAGATGTTTTTCAGAATAAGAAGCAGGAGAAACTTATATCTAATAGTGACATAGTAGTACATTAAGTCACATGTTTTATTGTTATTATAAACCCAGAACATCCTGTATGCGACCAATATCATGAACAAGCACGTTTTAATGTTTTTCTTCTTAGAAAGTGGTCTTTTATTTGGTTAATGAGAATTGTAGTTTTCTGTACTTTCATAGCTAAAGTAAATTTTAGATTCCCCGGTTTTTGACTCACAAAAACGTCAAAATAAACTCAATAACCTACTACCAAACTTTTTCTTTTTCATTGTATTGTTTTGAACTTTTCATTATATATATTTAATGGCGAAAACTAATGCTCTTAGAAAATCTTGGAATAAATAGATTTAATGAACTGAAATGAATTTTGAACAATCAAGTTGTAAGAGAGATAAAGAGTACTTACAGTCCAAATCATCGAAGAATCGCATTTTCGGTGGATTATTGTGGTACTTCTTTCCTTCTTCTTTAACTGCAAGAAACGAACTGTTTAAGAATTCTTACATAATTGTTATTAGTATTGTATGGAAATAAATAAAAGTAAAACAAAAATACTGGTATGCAAGGGAAGAAAAAGTAAGGAAAGCGGGAATATAAAGGTAGGAGACGAAAAATTAGAAGAAGTGACTTATTTTAGGTATTTAGGAAGTCATATAAGTCAGGACGAAAGGAGTAGTAGAGTATAAAGCAAAGGATAGCGCAGGGTCGAGAAGCCTTCAATAAAAAGAAGTCACTTCTGTGCTCGCAAACGATTAATTTAGAAATTCGAAAAAGATTGTTGTTGAAGAAAGGTGTATGTTTGGAGCACGGCACTGTACTGGTGCAAAACGTTAAATTAATGGAAATTCCTAAAAAACTACTTTTGATTGTCAATATGACATAGTACTTAACAAGAAGGATGCTTGCATTACTGCCTTCGAAATTCCAACCCCGAATCGCATTGCTCTACACTTTATCAACCCTCTTTTTGCCATAAACGAGTCTAGAAAAATTGTAGAGCGAACAATTCCCGTAAAAATAAGGAATTGAGGCAGAAAGCGATTTACTAATGAATAATTGCGGTCCGTATCATTATCCTGCATAGGCATAAATTGAAACTGATTTATGAAAAATTGTTTATTATTGAGTCTAAGAGAATTTTATGAAATTTTGAACCGAAATTAGTCTGTAGATCCGTTAGGGTACATAATCATGACGGGACTACGACTTTTTTGGGCATATACATAGAAGTAAAGTATTAATGATCGAAAAGAAAAATAATAACAAACGAGAAATAACAGAATCTAATAACCATTATTTTATTGGGTTTGTAAAAACCCATTTTATCAACAGTTGAGACCTAAAATNGTTCAACATATTTCGGAGATCCCAGTCTTTTTACGAGAGACTCGAGTCTCTCAATTTTTCAGTTTTATTCATTCAGTCTCTCTGTGAGAGACTCGAATCTCTGAATTAACAAAGTTATAATTCAAGTCTCTCATACAGAGACTGTGAGAGATCCATAAAAACGCCTAGGCAACAACTGAGAGACTGTGAGAGACACCTAAGTTTATTTTTAACATTTTTATTTCAAAATTCAGGGGGTGCAATCCTCACTTACTCTCATTAGGCAGCCGCCAGTCTTACTTGTAATGTAATATTCTTCTCAATTTGGAATATTTTACAATGACAGATGTACGAAAGACTTAGCATTAGTAATTTGGTTACCATGTCTGTAAATAATGTTTAAGCGATATGAATTCAAGATAAGAAACCTCCATTCCAATTATGAACATTGTTTTTACCAAAATTATCTATTCCTCGATATATTTATCATTTAATGGGAGGAAGTTACAATTGTCAACAGTTTTTAAAATAAATGAACTTTAAAAGCGTTTTTAATGAGAGGTGCTCAACTGTTAAGATTTGAAATGTCACTTATACAAAATAGTTTTCTTGTCTAAAGTATTTAAAACAAAAAAAAATACAAAAGAACTACTTTTTGCAACCTAATCACAAAATCTATTACTAATGTCACGTAATAATACACCGTATTATCAGTGTTAGCATCAAAAAGATAAAGGGTTCCCTTAACTGTAGGCATATTGAGTATGGGGTTCCAGAGAGTATAATCATTAAGTTTTTTCAAATGGTTTCAGGCATTTGGGTAATCTTTGGAATGAAATTCCATCTTCTCTAAGTGTATGTAGTTGTCGAGCTACATTGGCAAGTTCTGGTATGAATCTTCGATAGTACGAGCAAAGTCCTAAATAGCTTCGTGCCGATTTTCCGATGTTATCATATGTTCCAGATAGTTACTTCACTTCTTCCTAAACAGGACGCATTTCTTAGGACTTTAATTTTGCGGCTGTCAATTTATTGAAAACTTCAGTCACATTTCGGAAGCGAAGATCGAAGGTTTTTACCAAAATGATGATGTTATATAAGTAAACAAAAAAGATTGTCCATTTTAGTCCTTGTAATACAGTGTCCATTAGTCTTTCCAATGTAGCCGGTGCATTGCACGAACCAAAAGACATCACACTTAATTACCGTAGACCATTTCCAGTCGTAAAAGCAGTCTTCCACTGCCTTGCCAGTACTCAAATCGAGAGTAGAGAATCATTTAGCTTCAACTAGAGTGCCTCCTTGATTCAGGGTAATGGGTAACTGCCCTACTGAATTACATCATTGAGTCCATCAAAATCTTGTGGAATCACCTTTCGTACGTACCAGCGCTATAAAGGAAGTCCAAGAACTTTGAGATGGTTCGATCACCCCTCGTTGAAGCATATCCTTTATAACATTATTCATGTCCTCTTACTTCGTCCAGGGAACTCTTTTAGGTGGTTGTTTGATTGGCCTTGCTGCATCAGTGTTAATGCGGTGGTATGTTAGGTCGGTCCTACCAAAATCGTTATCTAAGAGAGCGAAGACATGCTGAAAACGGATCAGGAATTCTTTCAATTATTTGGCTTAATTCTTGCTGAGGTGGTTACTGGACCGTTTTACTAGTTCGGTTGAAGCTGCAGGAAGTGTTGTTGGTTTCGTCTCAGGTTCTTCTTCTCAGTTATACTGGTGAATTTCATCTACTGGGTCAAATACCCCCAGCTCTGTGCCTTTACAGATCTTTTGCTCACAATGTTTCAAATTGCTTATTCTATAATCTCAGTGACGCTCCTTTTTTTACGCCTTACGATAATGCTTCTTGTGTATTATGTCAGTTCAATAGGAAGGATCTTCGCATGTGTTGGGAAAAATGTTCTTGTCGAATTGCTTGATCATATTCAAAATAGCCCCTTTGAACAAGTCGGCATGTTGTTAAGTTCAAGTGTGGGTCAAATTATTGTTTAAACAACTCGTGATGTTTTAATTAAATTAGGATGTGCCGAATTTCCTAATTATTATATTCTTGGATGTAAATTTTTAAAAACGAAATCGGTTAATCTTTTATATTTTAGTAAAGGTGAGGCAAATAAAATCTAGACAATAATATTCTGCAAAAAAAACATACGTCTAATATTAGCATCTTTTCATTTTAGTTTTTTATTTATGTATGTTATAATAATACGAGAACAGAAAAAAAGAAAGTTTTGGTTGTTATAATAGGATCATGAGGCTGAAAAAAAACTTAATTAACGATTAGAAAACAATATAATCGTCTAAAACGCTTTTGTAATTTGCTAAGGGATGAATATTTAAGCACTTTAGTAATAATAAAATTTTTGGTTTCCCATGTTATTTTAAAAGGTTAAAAATTACTATTTCCGAACTTTAAACAATAATTGATGTCTCGAAAATTATCAACTTTAGAGAAAGGTTAGGAGAGACCTTTTTTGTTTGAAATAGTCCAAAAATCGTAGAATCATTTTTTTGGAGCAAAATAAATAAGTTTTCATATTTGTTTAATTTTGATTAGTTTTACTTTTAAATTTTATACCTGGTAGCATGCAAATTTGTTTAAAGGGATGCTATTGGGGAGTGGAGTATAAGTCTCCTTTTTAGCTTAATTCAACGTATTTTTTTAATACGAATTGAATGAAATAATTTATTATTATCCTTTGATGAAATTCGAAATAGATAAATGAAACAAAAAAAAAATAAGTACAAGTAGTATTTTTTCATTTAATAAATGTAAAATACAGACAAAATTAAGGATGCTTATTGGCAAATTGGTAATTCGCTATTTATTTTCTATTATATAAATTGCTTTGTCGCGATGAACTGTCCCGATATCCTCGATCGATAGATCGATTGCGATCGACTGAATGGTCATATCTTCTCTACCCTGTGTGACTCCGAATAGTTTTCACTTAATCGAATATAAACATCAATTCGTCCTTCAGTACATGCGAATATTTTCAATTTTTTATCAACATCATCATTATTTTTTTAATTAGTATGTTTTGACTCGGCTTTTGAATATAAAATAAACACATAAATGAACTTTCTAAACGTTTATTAAAATTTCATTTCTTATTAAAATAGTGTGGGGTCTCTGCTACATTTACCCTGTGTACTCAGATTTTATTACACAATTTGGTAATTGATAGTTTAAACTGCATATTTCTATTAGAAACACCTTGAAAATAAGGAATGGAAAGCCTTTCTGCCTCAACTACTCTTTGAAAATATATTATTAATTCACCTTCATTTTTCCATCGAAATTATTTATTTTTAGGAGTTAAATATATCAGAAAGATTTACAATAAAGCATCCGGGTATTGTCCCACTTTCAACCTGTATCAACACAACTTAATGCATTTGATTATTACCTATACTAATTATATCTATGCAAATTTCGCCCTAAAAAGGATTTACACTGTTATCCTGATGAGAGATATATTGTACCTTTCTGATAGAAAATATCAAATGACGGAGATTGATGCTATAAATTCATGAAAATGATTCAATACTTATTGAAAGTGTTCAGTCGTTGATAATTTGTCTTGAATGATGAATGGTCCTTCAAAACGATTTAATAGGTTCATAATTTTTATCCACTTTAATGCAAGAAGTTCACGGTATCTTTTGAATTATGATTTTGCTGATGATTTTCACGCGACCAATTCTACATTAATTTTGCAAATCAACAGTTGAATGAATACATCTTTTCATAAAAATATATTTACATCAGATCAGACACAAGCAAACAGGCAGGTAGATATGCGGACAATTCTTTTAAGGTCACTTTTATTGTAACAGCATGGACTTACGAGACAGTGAGTTTCAAAGAAATTGGTTGAATTCTTTAGATAACAACTAACAGCTGGACCATTTGTTAAATAACCAAAAACGTCCTTTCGTAAATGATTATCATTTACACACGCTGGAATGTTTTATTGAGGTAAGAACGAATGGATGAGTTGTTTAGTTCCCTACGGAAGTTATTTTGTGTTTTCCCTTCCGTCTTTTCACATTTACTATTCTAGCAGGTCCCTGTGGTTTATCTTGTCAGCAACAGCAAGAAAATTTATGGTAATAAAGTGGTTAAATGATTACATTACGTTTTGCAATGCAGGATAATGAAAATCCTGTACGTTATCAATTAAACATTTTAGTATAGATATAATGAATTAGCTATCTAATTGTATCGGCATTCGAGAACATTCTAGCAGAAGATCACTCTACAGAAACATTCAAAAACATTCTACGTAGTAGGTACATTTTCCCTTATTTTAAGTGGGGGGTTGATGGCCGGTGGTCGACCCGCAAACCGAAACACCCTCTAAACTATTTACATTATGAACATTATAGGAAATTCAAAAACAATTTTTTGAACACTTGTGGAAATGTATATAAAATACCCTACTATAGCGCCAGAAGTCATGCTCTCCCCATACACTCATACATAATGGTTCTAGAACATTCCAAAACGCTCTAGTTCATTCTAGCAAATTCTAGCTGAGATTGATCCTAAAGACATTCGAGAACATTCTGTGAACAACGCTAAAAATATTAAAGAATATTCTAGTAAATACGTTCTCATTTATTCTAAACACTTCTAGCCAAATGGAGATATTTCGTACATTATACGAGATTTCAAATATTTTTTGAAAATTGATTTTATTTTATGATTACTTTTTTATGTAAGTAATATTGCTCTTCTTGCGTCCTAACACTGGCATATCTTTCACGATATTATGTACTAGCGACCCGCCCCAGCTTCGCACGGGTGCAATGCTGATACTAAATGTGTATATTTTTGTTTTGTTTAGATTATTATCGAGAAGGGGAAATCTTCAAAAGATACCCCCTGAACATACTAAATATACTACAGAATGTCTTTATATACAACATTCATAGTTTTTTTGTCATTAGACAATACAAACCAGCCTCCCGGCCGGTACCGCCGCAACCGCTATGTCCCTGCATTTTAAATCTGTAATATCTTCGAAAATATTCATTTAAATTACATGCTGTAAAGGGCCATATTGATCTATATTAAATGCACAATGTATTTAAAAGTACTTAATTGGATAAG
>NW_020438879.1:348861-354478 GCF_000699045.2 Agrilus planipennis | reverse complement strand
AGTCATATTTTATGTTACATGCTCATTAGATGGATCAATTCAAAGATAATGTGCTATTTGACCGTAACTAACCTAACCTATGCAAATTACGTAACAAATTATCATGCAATCATAAACAAATATAAGGAAATACGAAAACAAAATTGACTAAATTGCCTACTCCGAGGAAGGATATAAATTTACAATTTATTTATAATTGAAAATCGGTTGTTAAACTAAATAATTGTATAATTGTAATTTTAAAAAAATCTTGTTAAAATTTAATTAAACTAATTCAAAATATAGGTACAATAAAACTCTGTCTATATCATAAGATCGTCAGTCTTAAGACTGGTTGGACACACACCTCCACTGTTTCCTACCAACCTATCTCGCTTATTTCTTATTGACTTCCATAGTAGTACCCGCTGTTTTCTATTCTTTCTAACTCCTTCTAACTCCTTCTCATTTTTAATCCTTTCTATCCACTGTATCCTCATCATTCGCGCTGATAACATTATGTTTTGCACCCGTATAGCGCCGCACTCCCCAATATATTTCGAATTTTTAAATTAACCGTTCGCGAGCATAGAAGTGACTTCTTTTTGTTGAAAGCCACTCGACCTCTACTGCTCCTTTCATCCTGACTTATCTGACTTCCTAGATACCGAAAAGGCACTTCTTCTAATTTTTCGTCTGTACAAGATTAAAAAATAATTAGGAGTGTCAGTATTGATTTATCTCTAATTAAGAAAAACAAAAGAATATAGCTACTAATTTTCAAAATTACTTTTCGAAATACAAGGTATTTCTAAAATAAGTAACAAGCTTTCGAAGATGTTAACTAGGTGCAATAGGGAATCGCATGGTGAGTAAAGCAGCGTGGCGAAGGGACAAAAAGAATTGTAAGAAAACCAGACGAAGTTACAATTCGAAGCCGGTCCTGGCTGTGAATTAGTATCTAACGTATAGAGAATTTGCGATAACAATTAAACAACTACATCGAGGAAAAGTGTGAATAGTGACGATTGTAGAACGACTAATAGAGTAAACATCAACACTTTACCATTACGTTACTACACCTAATAATCTTTAGACACCCATTACAATAACAATGAAGTAAATAACTGCTTTGTTCAGTACTATTTAAACTACACCTCGACATGGTATTAAGAACACAAAATACAAAAGATATATTCGTACAACAAGAAAACTCCAATTGATGTAATGCGACGTTGCATTCTCGTATTTCCCTACGTAACCCTACCAGGGCCGGACTGCAGGACTTTAGTTTCAAATACGTTATTTGAAAACGGTGGACTTTCGGACCACTAAACATTTACTTAATTTTCTTGTTTTATAGTTTTTATCTAACTTATTCTTCCTTAAATTTACTGATGGTGAAATTGTACGGAGAAAGCTCAATTAAGTTTTTCAAAATCCAGTGATTTATATTCCTGAGAGGATCTCATGTGTACGATTATTTATTTTAATGGTATTTTTTTGAACAATATTTAACCATGATTTATGAACTTTCCTAATTTCAAATTAAAATTTTATATTATAATGACTCTTAAAGCATATGCCTTTGATGATGTTTAGAGATGTTTTTCAGAATAAGAAGCAGGAGAAACTTATATCTAATAGTGACATAGTAGTACATTAAGTCACATGTTTTATTGTTATTATAAACCCAGAACATCCTGTATGCGACCAATATCATGAACAAGCACGTTTTAATGTTTTTCTTCTTAGAAAGTGGTCTTTTATTTGGTTAATGAGAATTGTAGTTTTCTGTACTTTCATAGCTAAAGTAAATTTTAGATTCCCCGGTTTTTGACTCACAAAAACGTCAAAATAAACTCAATAACCTACTACCAAACTTTTTCTTTTTCATTGTATTGTTTTGAACTTTTCATTATATATATTTAATGGCGAAAACTAATGCTCTTAGAAAATCTTGGAATAAATAGATTTAATGAACTGAAATGAATTTTGAACAATCAAGTTGTAAGAGAGATAAAGAGTACTTACAGTCCAAATCATCGAAGAATCGCATTTTCGGTGGATTATTGTGGTACTTCTTTCCTTCTTCTTTAACTGCAAGAAACGAACTGTTTAAGAATTCTTACATAATTGTTATTAGTATTGTATGGAAATAAATAAAAGTAAAACAAAAATACTGGTATGCAAGGGAAGAAAAAGTAAGGAAAGCGGGAATATAAAGGTAGGAGACGAAAAATTAGAAGAAGTGACTTATTTTAGGTATTTAGGAAGTCATATAAGTCAGGACGAAAGGAGTAGTAGAGTATAAAGCAAAGGATAGCGCAGGGTCGAGAAGCCTTCAATAAAAAGAAGTCACTTCTGTGCTCGCAAACGATTAATTTAGAAATTCGAAAAAGATTGTTGTTGAAGAAAGGTGTATGTTTGGAGCACGGCACTGTACTGGTGCAAAACGTTAAATTAATGGAAATTCCTAAAAAACTACTTTTGATTGTCAATATGACATAGTACTTAACAAGAAGGATGCTTGCATTACTGCCTTCGAAATTCCAACCCCGAATCGCATTGCTCTACACTTTATCAACCCTCTTTTTGCCATAAACGAGTCTAGAAAAATTGTAGAGCGAACAATTCCCGTAAAAATAAGGAATTGAGGCAGAAAGCGATTTACTAATGAATAATTGCGGTCCGTATCATTATCCTGCATAGGCATAAATTGAAACTGATTTATGAAAAATTGTTTATTATTGAGTCTAAGAGAATTTTATGAAATTTTGAACCGAAATTAGTCTGTAGATCCGTTAGGGTACATAATCATGACGGGACTACGACTTTTTTGGGCATATACATAGAAGTAAAGTATTAATGATCGAAAAGAAAAATAATAACAAACGAGAAATAACAGAATCTAATAACCATTATTTTATTGGGTTTGTAAAAACCCATTTTATCAACAGTTGAGACCTAAAATGTGATGGTATTCACTCTGGCAGTCCATCACAATTGTTATAACAACATAGCAAAAGGTCATCGTAGATATTTTACAACTCAAAACATCTCGTTACTCCCTATTTCATCTTAATCCTCTACAGAGTTTCATTTCGACTAAACACTTTTAAAAATTGTTTTTGAAACTGATGTGGCCGAACTTTAAACAGTCGCATTTTCTAAGATCCATTTCAGTTGCTTTCAGTAACAATTTTTCGAAGAAATGTTGAAAGTGCATTTGTAATGACCCATAAATGACACTCACTAAGACCTTTAGCTACACAAGTTTGTTACCATTCAAAACATGTAAATACATACAACTATGCATGTAGCTACATCTAATTACAAAATAGCGCATAACAATTAATGCGTGTGAAAGCGAAACGAGCCAAGTGAGAATTGAATAAATAAGTTTGGAAAGCGATAACTTATTTTCTTTTCAATCAATCCTTCAACTACATATTTCGAGCTACTACTAAGTAATTGAGCAATTCTTTGACGTCATAAATATTCTAATCATACATACATACATTTATATATTAACGTCACTTACTACTTCATGTAATCATCATCATAAGGTCGTCAGTTCTAAGATATACCACATCCTTAACTATTTGTGAACAGTAATCTAATCTAAGTCTACCTATACTCCTCTTAACTCCTGTTTCTGTCTCTAACATGTCTCTGACTAGACCTTCATGCCTAAGAAGGTCCTACCAACCCATCATTGTTATATCTTTACCCATCTATATATTTTTATTGACTTCCATAGAGCTCTTTGTTCCCCTATTCTTTCTAATACCTCTTCATTTCTAACCTTCTCTATCCACAGTATCCTCATCATTCGCCAGTAACACCACATTTCGAATGCTTCTAACCTTTTCTTTTCCGACGAGTCCACTGTCCATGTTTCGCACCCGTAAAGCGCCGCGTTCCAAACATACACCTTTAACAATCTTTTTCGAATTTTTAAATTAATATTCGTTAAAAGATTCAAGATTATTTCTAAGTATACAGGGCATGTTTTATATGTTTGATACAGAGAATGGTAATGTACTCATATTGTTTCATGAGGTTTTTCGCTTCTCTATCAAGTCATTCAAAATTAATAGTCATTTATTGTACAAAAAAACACACCTTTTTTAATAAATCAGCATAACAATTTTTTTTTTATGAAAACACCTTGTGACAATTTACATACTATAACATTTTAGAATGTTTTTTTTTTAAATAAATGTTGGTATACGATGCTAGTCAAAATTCTGTGTTAGTTTTCTCAATAATTTTAAACGAAACGCCCTATATATATATATGTTACGGAAATTTATATAGGTGATGCATTCATTCAATACTACTTTTACTTGTTAAAATAATTTGACAGATGTTAATTTTAATTAAACTTAAATTTACACCTTTAACAAGAAGTGAAGATGCGGTTAAGATTTCACTTTGAACCCTTCTCATTAAAGAAACCTCCAGGCATTCTTTGAATTAGAAATTATAGCATCACAAGTTTTAAATTACTATCATAAAACTAAACTAATTGTAAGTTCATCTCGTTTTCAGGCGAAGGTACTAGAGAAAAAGGCCTTGTTAATTATTTTAATTACTACAATGTCTCACACAACACTTTGTTACTAACGGTAAGGATGATAGTACTTCACATTTGACTTTTTATTTCATTTGGTAAATAAATCTTTCTACATTTGAAATATAACTTTAAATTGTTTATTTAAAAAAAAACACTTGAATAGTTGAAAATGTTTCACCAACTGATTGCAGTGTGACGTCTTCAATATGTTTTACAATTTAATATTAAATAATTAGGTTTACTGTTATGAACATAATTACTGCATGCATTATCACATGTTACATACACATATTGCATATACTTTTGTAAGTCATCTGTTCAAGTTTGTGAAGACGTATACAAATTTTTAAAGTAATTTTATACTTGACGACATACCTACATCTAATGCTATTTGATCTATTAATTTGTTTTTAAAGAAAAGCTTTTATGTTATTGATTCCTAAATCTACAGTTTCCCTATTTTAATAAGTATTATCTTATGTAAAAATTGTTGATATTTTTTGACGTTTACCCTATTTGAAAGATTTAATTCATAGTAGGTCGAAATGTT
The DNA here is from genome assembly GCF_000699045.2 of Agrilus planipennis. Lineage (NCBI taxonomy): Eukaryota > Metazoa > Arthropoda > Insecta > Coleoptera > Buprestidae > Agrilus > Agrilus planipennis. The sequence continues at coordinate 349,367 of NW_020438879.1, read as the reverse complement.
TGCTTAAATTAAATATTTATTATTTTTCTGGTTTAAATTAAAAGAGTAATAATCATCCCCTAGGTATCCCCCTGTACCTACCGTACCGTTCAACATCAAAACTGTTTCATTTATCTAACGGAACATTAAACATTTTACAGCTGAAACCAATTATATTCAGAAATAATAAAAGTTAAAAACTGTCTTCTAGGTACATATTATATTATCAGAAATTTTTAAAAAATAGATTGATTTTAAATTGTGGTAAGGTTTTTATGGTTCAAATGCACCAAATAAAGGAATGACTTAGATTGGCATTTTTGACTTTTTTTACGTATATATAAGTAGAAGAACTCTCAAACATCCAAATTTATTTCAAAAAATTCGAATCAGTTGTAAAGAATTTATGGTTCAATTTTCTGCGCCAAATAAAGGAATGGCTTAGCTTGGCAGTTTTGATTTTTTTTACGTATATATATGTAGAAGAACTCTCAAACATCCAAATCTATTCCGAAAAATTCAAATCA
>NW_020438879.1:319270-347319 GCF_000699045.2 Agrilus planipennis | reverse complement strand
AATCTCTGAACGAGAGACTCGAGTCGCTCATAGAGAGATCCTCATTTCGTATCCAGTCTCTAAACGAGAGACTCGAATCTCTGAACGAGAGACTGGAATCTCTCAATAAGTGGTGTCTCGATAGACATGGTTAAAAGTTTATAAGTTCAACATATTTCAGAGATCCCAGTCTTTCTACGAGAGACTCGAGTCTCTCAATTTTTCATTTTTATTCATTCAGTATCTCTGTGAGAGATTTGAATCTCTGAATTAACACCTGGGCAATAACTGAGAGACTGTGAAAGACTGTGAGAGACGCTCTCAGAGACGCTGAAAGACTCTGAAAGACTGAAAAATTTTGTCTAGGGGAAGTATGTAAAAAACTTGTACACTCCCATAAATGAGTGCCACGGCGCGGCGATCAATAATGTGGCGCAAGAGGCGATTGATTGCGCCAATCTTTAATGCTATCGATTACAGGTAACCGAAGACGGTCATAGTGAGTCATACGTCTGACAACATCAAGTTCGAGACGCTTTCCAGAAAAATCACAAACTAATCAGGAAATAGCATGGTCACTAATTGTATCCAAAGGTATCTATAGGTGCAGCGAAATAAAATCATTTTTTAAGTTTAATTTTTTAGGGATGTAAGTTCTGCTTATTTCTACCTATTTTTATCGGTCTCCCTTTAAAGTAACAAGTGTCTTATGACTATGAACTTTGAAACAGAGTCTGGGCAAACTTTATTTTTGTGAATGGTATCGGACATCTTCCAATTTTGGCACTATAGGAAGCCGACCTATAACTATGTCTTGTTAAGGCGCATTAAAATCAAAAACAGGAACTGAAAAACACCATTTATATGCTAATAGTATCCTGCGGTCTTGGTATACCCCACTCGCGTTCCACGAAGTTCAGAAACTGTGGCTAGACTTTCGGAGGGCCTCCTTCATCTCTTAGAATACCCGAGCTAGTGTGAAAATTCCGCATGAAGTAAGTTAAGACGATTTAAAACTGACCTCTACCCCAGGGTATCGTTCTAGATTTAAGTTGAGATACGTTTTTTGAATGTTTAGTTTTTGTGTCTAGCCAGAATATTGGAATTACCAAAATTAGTAGAATAATTGAAACACAGAACAATATACACAGAACGTTAAGCAATATGAGTAAGAATATTATAGTTTCCGTGAAATTTAAGGTGCAAATAGTCAAGGATGTGGGATGTTCTAATATTTTTAGAGAAACGCAAAAATTAGCGTAGGATAGGAGAAAATGGACGAGCGTGTCAAACCAGTCCTAGGACTGACCACCTTGTGATAATGATGATGTTTATTATAATGGTCAAAGTTGTGAACCAATATATAAAAAAAACTTTATTTGTGCAACTATATATTCAAAAATTAACTGCTAAAACTATGAGAGAACACTTATTTTGACTTTAAAACAATATTCTTGTGCATATATNTTTTATTTTGTATTTTCTAAAGACTGCACAAAAATTAGAAATTTTGTCGACGTCTCAGGAATTCCCGGAAATATTCGGTCGAGAATTCTAGTCTCTCGGGGGGGAAAATATAGTCGAGAAATCAGAAACCCCATTCCAGAGGTATTTTTCTTATTAAATCCATCAAATTTGTGATTAAGGATTTAATTTAGCTTTTAAATAAATATATTGAAAATCAAAGTAGTCTACTATATCATGGTCAAAGTTGTGAACCAATATATAAAAAAAACTTTATTTGTGCAACTATATATTCAAAAATTAACTGCTAAAACTATGAGAGAACACTTATTTTGACTTTAAAACAATATTCTTGTGCATATATGACAAATATTGCCTGTTTTATTAATGAATTTACGCTTAAGAATGTCTGTAGTGGATCTAAATCTAATATGAAATATACAATTTTACATGCGGTCCGCGGAATTATGATTTTCTTCCAAACTATCCCGCAAGATCATTTGGATCAGCCACCCTTGATCTACTAAATATAGGGTTGTTCGGAAAGTCATTTCGTTTTTTCCCGACAGAGGATTTAATTGTATTCTTTTGCACCCAACTTTACATTTAAGCCGTATAATTTTTATATGCTTTGAGAGCTCATATGGCAAGGCTTGTGTGTGAAAAATTCCAATTAATTCTACGCAGTAGTTTTTGGTTGGTGCCCTTTTAAATATGAGAGCGATAAGCAGCATTTTCGACATATCTTACTGTTTTACTACAGAAAGGGTAAAAATGCTGTTCAAGCCAGAAAGAAATTGACTGATGTGTATGGAGAAGGTGTGTTGACAGTACGCCAGTGCCAGAACTGGTTCGCTAAATTTCGATCCGGCAATTTTGATGTCGAAGATGCACCACGTTCGGGAAGGCCGGTTGAAGCTGATAAAGACGCGATAAAGGCATTAGTTGATGTGAACCGGCGAATAAGAACACGTGAGATCGGATTGAGGTTAAATTTATCAAATTCAACAGTTTATGACCACTTGAAAGGCCTGGTTCCCCATGTTCTCACATAGAGAAATCTGTGTCGTCGCATTGACGTCTGCGATTCGCTTCTCAAACGTCACGAAAATGATCCGTTTTTGAAGCGCATCATCACTGGGGACGAAAAATGGGTTGTGTACAACGTCAAACGCAAGAGGTCATGGAGCAAAATAGATGAACCGGCTCAAACCATTTCCAAAGCCGATATTCACCAAAAAAGGTGATGCTGTCTGTTTAGTGGGATTTTAAAGGAATCGTTTTTTTTGGTGTGTTGGACCAGAACAGTCAATATATAATTTAATAAAGTATTTGTTTATTATACGAAAACTGTCTTTCATTTCCACAAAAAAAAACGAAATGACTTTCCGAACAACCTATAGTTAAATTCTAATTTTTGGATATTTCTTCATCCACCTGTCGTTTTATTAAAACGAAATTACATATTTAAATGTCAGCATATTTTTTTAAGAATTTTTTATTATTACGTGGTTGGGTGAAAATTTTAATAATTTGATAAATATTTGTATTTACCTCGTCTTCCTCTAATACTTTATTTAAAATATAATTTAAAGTAATAAATACATTCGTTCCATAGTAAACTTTATTGTGATTGAGCTTAATCCGATAAAGTAAATCAAAACTAGTCATTGCTAAATTAAGCCATGTAGGTATACTTAATTTAATATTTTACGCTGTATAAATTAGCACGCTGTTATTGTACGGAAATTTGCTTTGCTTCAGATTTAAATATTTTATGAAGATTCTCAGCCCGCAGTATATGTAGGTTGCTACTACATATTAAAGGCTGATATTTTGGTTAATTTTCTTCACGCCCTAATTGGCGCCTCACTTATAATTTGGTTAATTTATTTCACAATTTCATTACTTGATACGGTATATAAACGTAGGTACAATGTGATTTATTTGTAAATTTATAAAATTTCAGCACATAATAAATAACTATGAAATATCGTCACCCTTTCACCGTCATAATTACTAAAAAGAGACTGAAAGGGACCTTCTGCCCTACTCTCCAGCTTTGCCCTAGAATGCATATTCATACTCCCAAACTATATTACATATAAATAAGTTCAAAAATCTTTCTACTAGCAATATACGTACATCTACACATATTACACAGCATTATACATTACGTTCAAATATCATACTGACTGTGACATTTTTTTGATAACTTCACCTTCGTATAATATCAAGGTCCGTAAATACAAACGTACCTGACGGCTTCAATTCGTTGATTGCAAAACCTTAATAACTCGTTTTTTATATAATCATATCAAGTATTAAAGTATGTTGACGATTAAACTACAGCAAACGACACTACCAACACTTTACTTCCAGAATAGAGTTTCTGGACTAGAATTCTCTAAGCGAGAATTCCCAAGAAATTTAGCCTTACTTGAGGAAAGAAAAAAGCGTCGAGAACTCGAGAAACCTCAAAACTACAAGAGCAAAAAGAAAATTAGAAAACTGTGAACAATTTTGTAAAAACAAAACAAAAGCGAATAAAAAGACATCATCATCATCACATCGTGTCAAAAATTTAAGAAACCAACTTTCAGATGGTGTAATAAATACTCTTGTATTTTTAAACGTATATTTTAAATATATATTAAAGACATGTAGAACTATTTCAACCCTTGTCCTTTCGGATTACATTCAATAAACCAATTGATAGATACTGACATTCTTTTGTTAATTTGTTTTCCTCAGTTATACTTAAAAAATACTACTGCATAACTCTAGTACAGCTCTGGTATATTAAAAGATAATAATTGCATAAGTTTAAAATTGTTAATTTTCTAAGATTTAATGTGCTGTATTGATTAAGTTGCTTAAATTAGGTATGAGCTTAACAATTTCTAGGAAATACGTAAAGTAATTTGAACCTGTGTCTGAATTGCTGTTTTTAATTAATGTTTTTTGTTCCTATTTCCTATCCTTGATTACGCAAGACTGATTAGATAATAAATGCCTTTTATTATTAACGTAGCTTTTATTTTGTATTTTCTAAAGACTGCACAAAAATTAGAAATTTTGTCGACGTCTCAGGAATTCCCGGAAATATTCGGTCGAGAATTCTAGTCTCTCGGGGGGGAAAATATAGTCGAGAAATCAGAAACCCCATTCCAGAGGTATTTTTCTTATTAAATCCATCAAATTTGTGATTAAGGATTTAATTTAGCTTTTAAATAAATATATTGAAAATCAAAGTAGTCTACTATATCTTTCTATTTATTGATCTACATATACATACATGTCAATTTGTAATTTATTAATTATCCGCTAAAAAATGCAGTAGTAACTGATCAACTGATAAAAATTAAAACTGTAATTTCCTTTCTCCTTTCTCTATAATGATAATAACAATTTAATCGTGTTATTTTGTTCATATTGCGATTTGATTTCTCTAAGTTGTAGACACGATAATCTGTCAAAATTTTTATACGTTGTCATTATCTACATCATTTAGATAGAGTTGTTTTTACTTATTGTTTATTGTTTTTTAAAAACGAATGCAAAAGTGCGTCCCATCGTCAATGTGTTTCCGGTTTAATTTGACTACTGTACACACATTCCTGTTGCTTTCTCTTCGCTGCCTTTCTCGAAGAAAGTGTGTCACTGCTACAACCTTAACCCAGAGCTCTCGAGCTACGTCGTTCGGCGCCGCGCTGTGCCGCGTCCGTCTTATTACCGCAATAGGAAATCAAACCGCAATCACAGTCGCATAAAGCTGTAAACTCTTCGTCATTTAATTACACTTTAATTATAGGCTAAAATTACGCAGGAATATAAAATGATTAAACATAAAATTGTACTTGACGAAGAAATTGAGTATAATACAGGGTGACTATTGAGACTATTAATATCTTGGTTGGATCTCATTATTTTTGAGAAAATCGTAGACAAGTGGTTGAGTATTACCTCGACCTTGATCTGCAAGGTCAAATCATTTTTTTTAATGAGAGTATATATTTATAACCTCATTAATATATAGGAGCCGGAAATTTTGAAATAGGAAATACCTTTAATGTTGATTTGTTTATCGTTTCTCATAAATACTTCATCATCATCATCATCATAAGATCGTCAGTCCTAAGACTGTTTGGGCACGCACCTCCACTCTTTCCTATCCTAAGCTCATCATGGCATTTCCCTGAAACTGGAACAACCCACATACTTAGCAATTTGTGAAGAGTAACCTCTACTCCTGTTAGCTCCTATTTACCGAATATCCTTGGCAAGCACTTCGTAAAATACCAACATTACAGTGCGGTGGTGTTTTAGGTAAGCATACAAAAATATGTAACGCCGAAAAGCCGATTTAATTATTTTCATGTGATTTCTTTTGCTATAGTGTCACGAAAATTTGTGATAACCGCTGACCATTGCATAGTGAAGGTGAAACTAAAAGACATATAGGTTTATTTCTACTAATATACCATAGTTTCATCAGTCCTAAGACTGGTTGGACACGTACTTCCACTCATTGATATCCTGAGCTAATTTTCGCATTTCCCTAAAACTCGAACTTAATTCCTGTTTCTGCTTCTAATATGTCTTTAACTAGCTCTTCTTGCCTGAAAAGATATCCTACCAGCCTATTTCTTATTGACTTCCATAACGTCTCCTATTTTCCTATTCTTTCCTCCTCGTTTCTAACCCTTTCTATCCACGATATCCTCATCGTTCGCCTGTAACACTACATTTTAAAAGCTTCTAATCTTTTATTTTCTTCGAGCTCACCAACCACGTTTCGCACCGGCACAGAGCCGCACTGCAGACACACACACAGGATTAACCATGTTTTTCCAATTTCTAAAGCATAGAAGTGACTTCTTTTTGTTGAAAGCAGCTAGACCCTGGGCTATACTCATAAATACTTACTGAAAAATTAATCTTAATGGGTATTTCCCATTACAATATTTTCCGCTCTTATTGTTATGGTCAATAATATGTAGCGGGATCATTAGGGATAACAGGCTTGTGCGAATGTGACATAAATATATAGAAAGACATATTATGAAAGCAGTTTCCTTGGAACGCCTGAAGGTAGAATTCCGACCAAGGTATCGCTGGAAAGTACTTCAGTAGTTCAACTTATTGGGCTTAAATGATATTACTTTTAACTTTTATTTTAACTTTATTACTTTTTAGTTTTATTCGTTTAATTGGCCTTAACTTAACCCCTACGACGCGATGCGAGTAAAGGTAAGCCCCATTTTAGGAATTTTTGATTTAATTAGTTTGTAAAGAAGATTTCCTTACAATCACAAATGAATTATTTTTATAAATAGCCGTGATATAAATCTTTTTTTTTTTAATTTCGAAGTGCAACAATTAATTTTCGAAGGCACTGTCGAAGTAGTGTAATAGGTGCTTATGCCTAATTGTACGCTTTCGTGACTACGTAATACATAGGTCTGCCTTTGTTCATAAATCACAACTTCATAGGTATATTTGCATTCCACGTCTATCGATCTTCCTTGCAAGCAATTATCTTTTGTAATTTCTACCCTTAAAACAACAACTACGCCAAGCGGGATGCAAAATTAAATTTTAATATTAAACATCTCATACTATGAGACTAGTTCGTTGTAACGACATTGTTACCTATGTACTTGCAGGGGCGTATACAGGACTTTCGTTCGGGGGCGGGGGTCAAAATACCTCTTCTTTATTTCCGATCGTCCAAAAAAGCAGGCTTACCATAAACCATACCTACTAAATTACCTTTCCTTGTTGTCACTACCCTCTACATATTTCTAAAAATAATTTTTACGATTTATTCCTTGCCATTTGTTTTTATTATGATGTTATCACTTCTTGTTTAGGGTATTCTTTTAATTTCGGGGAGGGGGGTAACCCAATACCCTTCTAAGTTACTTGCTGCTTTCCTTCTTTCCGAGAAACTTTTAGCTTACCTACTTATGCATGTATTTTTTTTCAAATTATAAAAAAAATAAAGGAGTAGACATTATGGTTTACTTCTAAATCCATCAATAAATCAACAAATTTTGAGTAAGTTACTTCTAGTTATATTACATGCCAAATTCTGATATCGATTATTAAATATTCATCTTTTCGCTAACTACGAATAGGAAACTTAAAGATAATATTGGTTGCGCGCAATTTTCACAAGCCGGTATTTTTGACCTATATCAAAAACTTCCTTTTTATATTTTTGATGGTTGATTTTACCCGCGGCTTCGCTAGCGTTGATGTTCTAAATCGTGTCAAAAATCATCGAAAATACAATAATTTGATTAATTTGTTCGTAAGTCCTGACCAGGAACATCAAGGTAAAACTAAAGTTTCTAATTTTGTGAACTACAGTAAATATGTACTGTTCTTCTTTATCGAGATGAAAAAAAAATATTTTTCTATCCCTCGGGAACAGAATTGTTTTTCTGGATAAAAGGTACTCTATGTTCTTTTATATACCCATAACAATGTGTGTACAAAATTTCATAATGATCGGTTGAGTAGTTAAAGCGTGAAAAGGTAACATATCATCATCATCATAAGGTCGTCAGTCCTAAGACTGGTTGGACACGCACCTCCACTCTTTCCTATCCTGACCTAATCTTCGCATTTCCCTAGAACATCCCACATCCTTAACTATAGGGTTATTCGGAAAGTCATTTCGTTTTTTTTTTTGGAAATGAAAGACAATTTTCGTATAATAAACAAATACTTTATTAAATTATATATTGACCGTTCTGGTCCAACACCTTTTGCCATCTTTCTGGTAGTAGCATAATTCCACGCTCATAAAATTTTTGGTCTTTGCTGGCAAAAAACTGATCGAGGAGGTTTTTGACCTCCTCATTTGAGGTGAAGGTTTTACCGTCTAAAAAATTTTGGAGTGACCGGAACAAATAATAATCCGATGGTACCAGGTCCGGAGAATATGGTGGGTGTAGCATTGTATCCCATTCAAGCTGTAAAAGCTTTTGGCGAGTGACCAAACTTGTGTGAGGTCTCGCGTTGTCTTGGTGAAACACTACACCTTTCCTGTTGATTAGTTCTGACCTTTTCTGTTGAAGTGCATCATTCAGTTTGTCCAGCTGATGACAGTAGACTTCCGAATTAATCGTTGTGTTATCCGGTAAAAGCTCAAAAAAAAACGATTCCTTTAAAATCCCACCAAACAGACAGCATCACCTTTTTTTGGTGAATATCGGCTTTGGAAATGGTTTGAACCGCTTCATCTTTTTTGCTCCATGACCTCTTGCGTTTGACGTTGTTGTATACAACCCATTTTTCGTCCCCAGTGATGATGCGCTTCAAAAACGGATCATTTTCGTGACGTTTGAGAAGCGAATCGCAGACGTCAATGCGGCGACACAGATTTCTCTCTGTGAGAACATGGGGAACCAGGCCTTTCAAGTGGTCATAAACTGTTGAATTTGATAAATTTAACCTCAATCCGATCTCACGTGTTCTTATTCGCCGGTTCACATCAACTAATGCCTTTATCGCGTCTTTATCAGCTTCAACCGGCCTTCCCGAACGTGGTGCATCTTCGACATCAAAATTGCCGGATCGAAATTTAGCGAACCAGTTCTGGCACTGGCGTACTGTCAACACACCTTAATACACGTCAGTCAATTTCTTTCTGGCTTGAACAGCATTTTTACCCTTTCTGTAGTAAAACAGTAAGATATGTCGAAAATGCTGCTTATCGCTCTCCATATTTAAAAGGGCACCAACCAAAAACTACTGCGTAGAATTAATTGGAATTTTTCACACACAAGCCTTGCCATATGAGCTCTCAAAGCATATAAAAATTATACGGCTTAAATGTAAAGTTGGGTGCAAAAGAATACAATTAAATCCTCTGTCGGGAAAAAACGAAATGACTTTCCGAACAACCCTATATTTGCGAACAGTAATCTAATCTTGGCCTACCTCTGCTCCTCTTAACTCCTGTTTCTGCCTCTAATATGTCTCTGACTAGACTTTCATGTCTGAGAAGGTGTTCTTCAAACCTATATCGCTTATTTTTTCATGATTTCCATAGAGTCCTCTGTTCTCATATTCTTTCTAATACCTCTTCATTTCTAACTTTCTCTATCCACAGTATCCTCATCATTCACCGATAACACCACAAATATGTATAAGTAATTATACATCAACAAATTGAATTAAGTTTGTACAAACAAATAAGCCACATAATTTTTATCGATCCAAGTTTATTGATTAGAATATTTTCACACATAAATTACAGACTTAATCCATTCCACCGACGTTACAACTGAATGATAAATCCCAGGTTGCAATGGCTCACCACAACCAAACCCGGCACTGGTTATTCCCACTAATACCCAGCGTCCATTTTCTAAAACGACCAAAGGACCTCCAGAATCCCCCAAACATGCGTCTTGATGCCCATCTGGGTGTCCCGCACACAATACATCTTCATGTAACTCCACCGTGATTTGCTTTTTGCGATGCCAGCTGTTGCATTCTTCGATGTCTTAAAAAATAGAAACAAATCGGATAATACACTATAGATATTTATTAAGTATAAATAACCGAAAGATTTCGATTAAACTTAATAACTTTGATAACTACTCTAAATTTATTCATCTCGTTATTGAAGTAGTAGTCAGAAGGCAAATTTTGTTGCAATTTAGGAGACATGTCTAAAGATACCCCACTTAATGGGGTAAGTTACAGAATAATAAAAACAGTGTAAGTGGGAAGATTTAAAAAACTTTTTCTTTTTCGAAAAATCTCATCATTTCTGTTTGTGGGCCATCAATCTACGTTCATATTCCAAATTTCACCACAATTGATAATGCAAAACTTAGAGTAATTTAGGGAAACTTTGCAGAATTTTTTCTGAAAACGAGTTCAAATAATCTACTGTTTCATGGCATTAAACAGAACTTTCTATTCACGCTATTCCTTTTTTTATTAAGTTTGTATTGTATTAAGATTATCAACTGTTCAGAATAATAGGATAAGTTAGAAATGAACCAAAATCTTAAGAAATTGTACATACGAGGGTGGATTGATAAGTTTCCGGCCTGACCAAGAAAAACAAGGTTTTTAAAAATTTTTTTTTTTTATTTCTCAACATAATCTCCTCCAAGGCTGATACATTTCTCATAGCGGTGTTCCAGTCTATTAATGCCATCTCTATAGACTGATTCGTCAAGCTCCTCAAAATAACCATTTACAGCTTCGATTACTTCTTCATTGTCCGCAAATCTCTTACCGCCAAGCCATTTTTTGAGATTAGGGAACAGAAAATAGTCACTCGGGGCTAGGTCTGGAGAGTAAGGAGGGTGCGGCATCAATTCAAACTTTAGATCGTTGATTTTAGCCGTCGCAACGATTGACGTGTGCGCTGGTGCGTTATCGTGATGAAACAAGATTTTTTTCTTCGCCAGATGAGGTCGTTTAATTTTCACCTCGTGGCTCAAACGTTGCAATAAGTCTGCGTAGTATTGACCAGTGATAGTATTACCCTTTGCAAGGTAATCAATGTATATAATACCTCTTGCATCCCAAAAAACAGTAGCCATAACCTTGTTCGCCGAAAAAATTGTTTTTGCCTTCTTTGGAGTTGGTTCCCCTGGTCCAATCCACTGTTTAGACTGTTCTTTGGTTTCAGGAGTGTAGTGGTGGACCCACGTTTCGTCAACGGTTACGAATCGACGCAAAAATTCGCTTGGATTACGCTTATACAATGACAAATTTGCGGTAGAAATGTTTTTTCGAATCAATTTTTGGTCGACTGTTAGCAAACGCGGCACCCATCTTGCACAGAGCTTTTCCATATGCAAATGTTGGTGCAAAATATGTTGCACACGTTCATATGACATCTTACAGGTCTCAGCTATCTCACGCACTTTCAATCTGCGGTCTCCCAGCACTATTTGATGAATTTTTTCGATCATATCTGGAGTTGTGACCTCAACGGGGCGTCCTGAGCGAGGCCCATCAGAGGTGCTCACACGACCCTTTTTAAACTCGGAAACCCACTGCTTAACGGTTGAATATGACGGGGAGGATGTCCCCAGTGTTGAGTCCATCTCTTTTTTAATTTCCTTCGGCGTTAACCCCTTCAAATAAAAGTATTTGATGACAGCACGATTTTCCTGCTTTTCCATTTTTACGAAAACCACAGAGGCGTCTTGTTCAGCGTGCTGTCAAACCTACACTAGCAAGGAGATCGGGCTGAAACTATAGCTACAAGCTATCCAAGGATGGTACTATAGAATGTCACCTCAAGGTAGGCCTAGTGGCGTCATCTCTTGGTTAGGCCGGAAACTTATCAATCCACCCTCGTATAATAGCTACAATAAAAATATATACAGGGTGCAACAGAAACAAGTTCCTAGCTTGCAGGAGGTGGTAGAGCAGTACAAAACATGAAAATTAAAAGAATGTTTATTCACCGTTTTCACAAACAAATGTAATTATCGGTAATGTTTACATTTTTCATCCATGTAGTTGCAGAGCTTATATAGCATTATGCTATTCGGTAAACACCTGTGTCGGCAATTCACGCACAGGACCAACTTCGGATTGTAAATTATTATGATTTTCCATAAATTGTTTTTGCCCTTAATAACGCCGCTGATGAACTCACTGTGCGATTGTTTATTACATCTAGTTTATACCCTGCAAAGCTCAGCCCTTATTTGTGTTACACCCTGTATAAGCTGCGCCTTTTCATAAAATCTTGCTGCGCCTTTTTATAAAATCTTGCGTCGCTTTGCGGTTTCCCTATTACTAGATACGTATAAGTAGTAGATTATTCATTTATTCATTATTCCTTGATTACATGTCTCATAGAGACTACACACTGAACACGTACACAAAAGGGAAAATTAACAGAGTTTGCCTTTCTCTTTTCACCACTAGGGTCGTTGGCATCTCTTTTGTGGCTTCTTACATAAGTTTCATATCATAAATAAATCCCATTTTTTTAATATACAAGCCATGAATTCATTGACAATGCGAACGTAGGGAGAGTGTTTTCCCTAGTCACATAGCAATAGACGAAATAATGAAACTCCCTGAACATACACACGGTTTTTTCTCTGATCAAAATCAAGTATAATTTCAAGGACCTGAGTTGTTCCGACTTTTACAAATTCTTGTTGGAAAAGAAAGGTATTATAGCGCGAAAATTGGAAAGACTGAAAAATAGCAAAGTAAAAAAAAAATTGATCTCGTTAAAATTAAAAGTTTTAGCAGTTACTTAATACATTTAATTTACAAATATTATAGAGATTTGGCTACCTAACTATATGACTGAAAATATCATTGGCGTGGTTTATTTTAAAATTATATCTAAAGCATTATAGTTAGTTATTAGTAGTATCATATAATAATTTGATTAATGCCAAAAAAAAGAGCGTTTCTAATTATTATTATTACCATATTACCTCAGACCTAAGAAATGATAACGATGTGTTTATTTTTGTGGCAAAAAAATATTTTTTTGTTGCAAAAAATATTTTTTTAGAAGTGTCCGGGGAAAAACCATATTTCGCCCATATGTCCGGGATTTTTGCAGTGTTTATCCGGCGTCGGTAATTTAGGTGATAGCAGCCCTATATTTAATCAATGAAAAAGATCTGTTTCTACATTAAACTTTTTCAAAAAAACTGTAAATATAATACCAGACCTCCGCAGTTATTTCAGTTATTTTAAATTCACCTTATATATATCGAATAAAGGTTCATACCTTTGTTTAACGGTCCAAATATATTTTAACCGAAGGCCACACGGATCATATTCTGTTTCATATCCTTAGGGAACAATTTATGTTCATTATACTTTCTGGACACGAAGTAAATTACCTAATATAGGAACTGTTGCACTTCTAAGAACATTTGTACCCTTCATCTCCGTGGATGGCTTTATCTTGCCCCAGCCGGTAACTATACCCTTCCTTCCTCGTAACGTTAGATCACGTTGCGGAAGACAAATTGGGAAAATATGATAAGAAAAAGCTGTCTCAGTTAACATTTCCAGTAGGGCGATATCAAATCTATCCAACTGGATTAGCTTGTACTGGAATCGCGGGTGAAGGATTTTACGCGTGACCTGTAAAATTGAAACAAAGTACTTTTAATCATTCCTGCATTATTTAGTGTAAAAACAAATGAAGGCGTAACTTGAGAAACCAGAAACACACATAAAAAAAGTTGAGAGTTATTTGAGAAAATTATTTACAAGCCTTGTTTCAGTGAAGTTGGCCTAGGTGCTCAAAATACACAATTTGTGGATTTATGTCATATAATAAAGAAAGTCCACATTTACTTACAGTTGCTTCGAGTGGTCGAAATTCACTTTTGTGAACAATTTGTTTAATCACTTTCTTTGTGTTAAAAATTGTTTAAAAAATTAAATTTAAAGGAATTGTTTGTAAATAGATATGCAACACATCGTACACTTCAGCATAAGAAATTGCTGATACTAACTACGTAATACTACTTTGCCCTGTGCTGACAGCAGTCTTAATTTCTTTTACATATCATATTAGATAGGTAGCTCACGCGTAAAGCTTACATCCTACTTTTTTTTTACGGTCTGCCATTATAGTCATAAATAAAAAAAAAACTGCTGCAAAATAAACTTTTGTTATTTATTGTAGCTATCAGACAATTGAATGAATTATCAAAACGCTAAGGCTAATTTATCAGCATTAGGTTTTCAGCCCTCTACTTCTTACTATCTGCAGCTAATCTTTATATTTTTCAAAAACTCGGGCAATCTACCCCTTAAACTATATGCGAACAGTGAAGTGTAATCTAGGTCTTACTAGATCTAGGTGGTTACCACCACGTTCCGTTTATAATCCTCCGGGACTTTCCTCGTCTACAATCTGTAACTTCTTGTCCTNATTTGGTAAATAAATCTTTCTACATTTGAAATATAACTTTAAATTGTTTATTTAAAGCAAAGGTCGTTGGTGTTAAACGTAACACTCCATTTTCAGACATGCAACAAAATAATCTCCGTTCTAGATAAGTACAAAATCCGAAAAGCAATTTACTCTTTTACTTTCTCAACAACTCATTACATTTAGGTAGTTTAACCTAAAAAACGCGCTATGGTTTTTATATTTCAAAAGCTTTAGTTTAATTCTTCATATTTAGTATCTTTGGACAATCAAAATGTATCATTATAATTGTAAATTACTTAAATCATTCGATTTTGATGTTATAAATCTACAAATGATTGCCATATGTCCCATTCTTTATTATAAAATACTCTAAGTAAATAACGAAAGCTTTGTATCCGATTTAATTATTTATCACTGGCTTTTTCCTCCGGCTTCACTTACATTGAATCACATCTACTTTCAGTCTATTCATGATAAGCAAAAACATGACAAAAAACAGACCCGAATCAAACTCGAAATCGCTTATACGCGAGTGAGCCAATCGCTCAGAATGTATTTTTCGTGAATAAAAAGCAGCTTTTGTGGCAGTGTAGAGCGTATACCATATATTCGCCAAAAGTTTAATCCAAATCCTTTCAGCCGTTAAGGTGTGATACCGATGGTACTAAAGAAACTAGTAAAAAAGCACACTAAAGCTTAAAATCTTTACTTTTTGAAAGTTAATAAAATACACTTTCAAACATTCCAAAAGTATTTAAGCAGAAAAGAGCTTCAAGCTTTCAAGAAAACTGTACAAAACTGAAACTGGTCTTCATGATTTATCTTTTAACGACAGTCGTTGTAAGGAATAAGGTAAACATAGAAAAGAATTGTTAGGTAGGAATTGCAGCGGACACTAACAAAGAAAAAGGAATAACATTATACTAATTAATGTGTAACAAAAAGAGATGCGGACAATTAGAATTTGAGCATATTGCCAGTATTGCACTTTTAAAGAAAGTTCAACATTCTTAGGAATTTAAGAAAGCAAAAATGTCTGCCTAAAGCTATAATTCCAACCAGGCAGTTTCTAAAGCCGACCCTGATCTGTCGCGTACCTAAGCAACCTCTAATCGCTGCACCGCTTGTACTATTATTCGGTTATCTCATTTCACTTTGTCTGTCCTCAGCAAATGACTATCGTCCCAAGAGGAAACAAAATAGAAGATACGTCTATTCTCACAGATAATTTATTAGGAACTATGAAAATTTTGATCGTCTTAACTATAGGACACCTTCTCACGCATGAGAGACATATTAGAAGCAGAAGGAAAGTTAGGAGGAGTAAAGTTTACAAATAGTTAAGGATGTGCGATGTCCTAATTTTAGGGAAATGTGAAATGTGAAATCAGCTTAGGTAGAGATGTGCAAAATGTTTTTTTAAAAGTATTTAAATACAAAATGTAAATCCTTTTTTGATTTGTTACTTTAAATTTGAAATACAAAATAGAATTTCTGTTGGTATTTTCAATGCTAAATGCAAAATACGTATTTTTAAACTACTTTTTTCATTTTATAAATAGAAAATACGAAAATATTTTAAATAAAATACAAAATGCTTTTCTCAAAAAAATATTTAAATGCAAGATAAAAATAGGAATTTTTGATTTTGTATTTGCATTTTAAAAGCAAGTATTTCAAATAAATCACATCTCTGAGCTCAGGATATAGAAAAGAGTGGAGGTACGTATCGAACCAGTCTTAGGACTGACAACCCTACGTTGATGTATTAGTAGAAATGGGAATACATACGCTATGTAGTTCTGCAGGTTCATATTCGAACACTTTTCCTGTATCCATAGTGTCTAACTCGCCAAGATAAACCTTTATGTCTTTCAGCTTCGCTTTCACCACGCAGTGGCCAGCGGTTATCACAAATTTTCGTGACACTATAACGAAACAAATGACGTGAAAGCAATAAAAAGTTACATATACATATACCGCTTTTTCGCTGTATATTTTTGTAAGCTTACCTAAAACACCACCGCACTGGAACGTAGATATTTTAAGAAGCGCCTGCCAGGGATATTCGGCAAACCGTGCTTCCTTTCCTCCAATAATTCTTTTCGAAATTACCCTGCTTCCTGACAGGCCACATTCGTCTTCAGCGTCGTCGTTCCTTTTTTGCAAATAGGGCACCGGCTCTTCTGCTATTCTTGAAATAAAATCTCATTAATTATACTTAGTGCTTTTTGACAATTGTTAGAAAAAGGTAACAACATTTTGTTTTGAAATGATTTATTCATAATTTTTTATTGTACTTATATATTGCCGAAGTTTTCACAAATAATTTTATTTCATTTTGCTAACGCGCAATGTAAATTTTTATATCATCGGAAGCAGACGTTATTTCGTTATCAACTCTGACTCAACCAATCATTACCTAACATATAGACAATTTTTGAAGTACTATCGAGGTAGCAGTCAAAATAATCGACTTTCCATATGTGGTTTTAATTTCAATAATAACCAGTGATTTAAATAAAAACTAGAGACTAAAATAAATTAAAATAGAAAAAATTTAGAATATTTTGATAGAAACTGAAATAACTGTTAAGGAATCTATTAGAATTTTATGGTTTTTTACAAGGATGCCTATCAAAAACCCTGACGGGGGGCCCAACCAAGTTTCAAGTTAGATGCTTGGAAGAGTTTTTATCATATACCCTGAAGGGTGCATAGTCAAATTCCCGATTTAGTTCTTTATTGAATACCAGGCAATATACATTTAGTTAGAACCCCTAGCAGATTTTAGAGGAGCATAGAACTAGATTTGTGGTCAGATATCAGATTTGCAATTTGTTATAATGTAATTATACGTATTGTACAGTCAAAGTAGTTAATCTGGATATTATCATATTTATACTATATAGAGATTATTTATAATAACTGCCTAATTTAGACAAAGTACTTATTGGGTCAGAATTAATCAAATAATTTAGCTTTTTTATAAAATGTCTACTTAGTAAGGCATCGATAAAGTAGTAAAACACAATAAATTTTTCTAGCTGAAGATGATAAACGTTTTTTTTTTTATTTATTTATATTTTGTATACAATAAATTTTAATGAATTCATTTCGCTTTGAAATTCGAAACTTCTTCAATACAAAGGTTCTTTTCGACGCAACCGTCATGAATATCACTTTTATCATTATTTTACCTTTTATTGCTACAAACAATTTTGATACATCTATATTTATATGGTAGCAACAGATAGGCTAAATGTAAAAACGATAGAATAAATCGCAGATTTAGACACAAGATCCTACATCACTGTCCTGATTAAACATTTCAAAGGACTTTTTTTATTTGTTTGGGAAATGTTACCACTTTTTGCTAATACATACATATACCTAAAAAAACAACGGGACTAGGTATCTACGCGCTTCTAAAGGTCACGTCTCGCCTCAGTTCAGCGGTGGTTCGTTCATCTGAAAATCTAATGAGGCTGCGTGGGCCTTTTGTTTCTGTTAGCTTTGAACATTGGCGGCTTCGGGTGGTTCACATAGGGACATAGGGGGTGCGTAATTCCAAAATTAGCAGTTAATAAACAAACATGTTTGGTGTTTTTCAATTGTCCTTCTACATGATGAATCCAAAATATTTTAGAATGTTACAATCAAAACAAAAAAAGAATTTCTGTAGAACCCAAATATCAAAAAGAAAATCTTAAACCACATTTGGATGAGTTTTCTTCCGTAGAATCAAATTAGAGGTTTTCATTTGAAAAACCAAAGTTCGGTATCACAGGGCCTTTCATCATAGTCCTGGACCCGGTGCTGGACCACAGAATTAGATGGACCCCACCTTTAAATACCAACAACCTGTCTAAAGGTCATTATTTGATTTGAAACTTCTCTGGCGAAATATTTCCTGTTATAGATTAATGTTAGACACCCGGTATATTTATTTTAAATAGCAAATAGCTAGCATTCGTCTGAGGTTAACATTCAGCTCGATACGTGCTCTCCAGTATTATATTCGAAAAACACGTGCCTGTTAATTAAAATTAATGTGCCTTCATTTATAAAATAACTAGGCTGTACCCGTGGCTTCGCTCACGTTGATGTCCTAGATATGCGTCAAACATGATCGACCTCATAAAAATAATTTTTCAATCCCTCGGGAACGGTATTTTTTTTCTGGATAAAAGGTACTCTTGGTCCTTTTCTGTACCGTTGACAATTTGTGTACAAAATATTTTGATAGATTTTACCTACGACTACGCTGGTGTTAATGTCCTAAATGCGCGTCAAAGATTATCGACGACCACATAAAACTAATTTTGCTATCACTCTAGAACAATATTTTTCCTCATAAAAAGTACCCTATGTCCTACTCCTGACGATGTGTGTAGAAAATTTCATGGTAGATTAAAACCCGCGGCTTCGCTTGCGTTGTAATCCTAAATGCGCGTCAAAGATCATGGACAACCACATAAAACTAATTTTTCTGTTACTCTAGAACAGTATTTTTTCCGGTTAAAGGTACTCTATGTCCTATTCTGTATCCTTGATAATATGTGTACAAAATATCATGATGATCGGTTGAGTATTTAAAGCGTGAAAAGATAGCAAACAAATAAACAAACAAACTCACATTCGCATTTATAATATTAATAATAGGATAGTAATGTGTATTATTTCAATTCTGCACAAAATATGAGTCTCGAAATACCATCTCTGTTACTAAAAGTGTCGTATAAATAATTACTAATAAGCAGTAAGTAACAACTCGCCATCCTCTACCCACTTTTTGCGAAATTTTAATTTCAAATAGACCACATAATGTCGTGAAAATTGAATTCTTTTCACAAAAACATAACGTGTTATTTCAAGGAAATAGAAAGCCTTACTGATATTTCTTAACGTCCTTGTCGCCTCTATATAAAAGGCTTTGATCCTGTTTGATGTTTTTCCTCACTCTCTTAACGCAACACGATACTATCCAAGAATTTCCTCCACATCCGCCTGTGTTGATTCCTCCCACCCACCAGCAAGCTAACGATAAAGTGCAGGGATAAAATGTTCCCTCAATTTCACATTTCGATGGAAATCCAAATATTGTAACGAAAACTCTTCCTGTAGCTACACAAAAAAAAAAGAACTCCAGGACAAATAAAGATAAAATAAATGTTTACAAATGCGGAAAAATGCTCGTTCAAACAACGGGACTATCTTTCCTATGTGTTGTTATAAATTTAATCCAACAAAAAAAGGAAAAAATATATGTTTGGGTTCTTGTAGAGAAAAATGAAAATTGGTTTTTGTTAATTTTGTAAGTAATTGAAGAATTTATTTGGGAGGCAATATTTTTTGTAACAATTATTAATTAACTGAAGCTATTTAGATGGGCGTGCAGGTAATCAAATCAAACGACTGTTACAATTCGATTCCAATTTCGAATCAAATACCTATTCGTTTTTTTTAATACAAAGTCGAATTATTCGTTTTTTAAGAAGCTACAGACAATATGTCGCCATCTAGTGAAATTTTCTGCTACCAGTATCTAGATATGAAGACAAGGCCTTGCAAAACTATCTAGTGACAAACTGACAAAACGTTAGTAAACCAAATTAATAAAATTGAGTTTGCCTATGGCGTGCTAATGAGAACAAACAAGTTAAAAATTGTGATACTTTTTTTGAAATCACATTTCTTCTCGAATTTCCTTCATTTTTAATACCGTACCTATGTTATGCTTCTTAATTGATTTATTATTGATAAGTAAATTGGTCGATTTTTCAGTAATTTTTAATTATTATATAGGTACTGCATATGATAAAAAAAGGATAAAAAACGATTTATTTAAAAGAAGAATACTTATTCGAATCGAAGCCCTGCTAATAAGAAGAATGATAATGTACTGTTGGTAAATNTTAAAGTTTATTTTTTATATATTTAGTGTTAAAATTTAGTAAAGTAAACTGTAAATTTCAAATACAAAAATTGTTTTATTCCAAGAAAAGAATATGTATATTAAACTTGCTCCATATAGTTTACTTCATAAATCCACCGGAAGTAATCATTTTTCATTTAGTCTTACGTGTTTGATTTTGGTCTTGCATATTCGGTCTTAGTTTTAATGTTGGTCTCGTTAATTCTGTCTTGGGCTTGGTTTATTGAAATAAGATATCAATAAATTTACGTATTTGTGGTCATTTTTAAGGTTTGTTTTCAAAGTTAAGGTGCAGATTTAGCGTTAAAATAAAAAAAGCAAATATCTATTACAATTATAACACGATCACAGAAAATTATTCTAAGAGCGAGGGGGTGATTATAATTTTGATTGAAAATTGGGTCGCAAATACTAAAAGATTGAGAAACTGTATTTAGTAGATTAATTAACACAAAACATACTGCCTTCACCATCAGAAACTTTGTCATAAATTATCTTCTAAATCAAGTGCCTAATATAATTCACCGAAAATAATTTATCATTCAAGTACCTACCTGTATCTGAATCTTCCTCATCTTCCTTAGTTTGAGATATTATTAAAACATCATCGTCATTTTGAAACAAATCATTTGCCCAAATACACTTTGCAAACTTTATAAAATAGAAGAGCAGAAAGCACACTTTACAAAAGTACATGTCACAATTTTCATATTTAAAAACTTGCAAAAACAGCCCGGCTTTAAGTAAAAATACACTTAAAAATACAAAAATATTAACTAAAAGACGAAAAGTGGAGTAGGTGATCACCACTTTTTCTCCATTACACGCTCCACTCACCAAAAACACGTCCAAGTAATTATGCCACTACATCTTAAAAATAATTACAGCAGAAGGAACAATGAAACTTGGATTTTCCGAGGCGTGACATTCAGCGATACAGCTAGTGCAACATCCGTGGCATCGCTCATCGTCAGTTCTTTTCGTTCAGTTTAAATTGGGGTAAGGAAGATGTGGTAAGAGAGAGGTTGCAAAGTTGAACATAACGGCACTACATCTTATTGTGAACTCGGACGAGTGATGGCCCACTTTTTCGTCCGAGAATCTGTACTTCCATGTAATAAAACTGTAAACTGTGCGTGTCTGTACATTGGAAATATTTACAAAAAGGTAATTGGGGTATGAGTGATAAGTGAGAATGCATTAAGGTCATTTCTGCAATCTTAATTTGTTTGTTTGTACCTACCGATCAAGTATGTAGTGCGGATTGGCTCACTCAATGAATGTGGGAGGAAGCTAAGAGTCTGATTAACACCATCTATAGCTGTTGTGAATTGAAATGTTTGACAAGGTCCTTGTACGATTAAGGATATTGACTCGTCAATCTGAACCCAAGGAGTAGCAGCGGGCAGTCTACTTTAGCGATTACCAAATGGTCTTCCACAGAACGCTGATGTTCTGTGGAAGAGACCGTAGTTCCGCAAGATACGGCATTTCTTGTCTTTATAAAAATTATTGGAAAAAAAATCGTTATATTTTTCATGGTCAAACCGTAATAGTTTTTTTTATTATAGCGATGAGGACCACTATTTTTGTGAAAGAAATGGACCTAGATACTAGATGAGAATCATCATCATCATAAGGTCGTCAGTCCTAAGACTGGTTGGACACGTACCTCCACTCTTTCCTATTCTGAGCTAATCTTCGCATATCCCTAAAACTAGAACAATCCCCATCATTAACTATTTGCAAACAGTAATCTATCTAGGTCTACCTCTACCCCTTCTAACTCCCATTTCTGCCTCTAATATGTCTCTGACTGGACCCTCATGCCTGAAAAGGTTTACTGCTAACCTATTTCGCCTATTTTTTTATTGACTTCCATAGAGTCCTCGGTTCTCCTATTCTTTCTAATACATCTTCATTTCTAATCTTCTCTAACCACGGTATCCTCATCATTCGCCTGTAACACCACATTTCCAACGATTCTAACATACACCTTTAACAACCTTTTTCGAATTCTATATTAACCGTTCGCGAGCATAGAAGTGACTTCTTTTTATTAAAGGCGACACGACCCTGCGCTATCCTCTGCTTTATATCCGTATTACTCCTTCCGTCCTGACTTATCTGACTTCCTAGATACCTAAAATCGATCATTCCTTCTAATTTTTCGTCCCTTACCCTTATATTCGCTTCTTCCCTACCTTTTCTTCCCTTTCATACCAGTATTTTAGTTTTACTTTTATTTATTTTCATACAGTACTAATCTGTCAGTTCCATTTTATTTAAAACTATCTCTAGGTCCTCCTTGTTAGATACTAATACCATAAAATACGTGGCTCAGAATTTCATCTTTTCGGACCCCTCCTTAATTATTAAAAATTATGGTGCACTTTAATTTATCAATATATATTATATATCAATAGGTGTAAAAGTTATGAAAACCCAATAACATACTCTTCCTCCAACGAATAAATTGACCTTTTTAGCGAAAATACCTTACGCTATCCAGACACGGGAACAAAGAACACTTACTCCGAGGATGTTCTTGTAGATCCCTATTTTTAAACAGTGTTAAAGTTTATTTTTTATATATTTAGTGTTAAAATTTAGTAAAGTAAACTGTAAATTTCAAATACAAAAATTGTTTTATTCCAAGAAAAGAATATGTATATTAAACTTGCTCCATATAGTTTACTTCATAAATCCACCGGAAGTAATCATTTTTCATTTAGTCTTACGTGTTTGATTTTGGTCTTGCATATTCGGTCTTAGTTTTAATGTTGGTCTCGTTAATTCTGTCTTGGGCTTGGTCTTGTTAGTATAAAAACAATATTGGTCTTGGTTTAAAACATTTTATTCAACAAACATACAATAATAAACTGTAATATTGTGTTTCTTTTATATTATTTTGTATTAATAGCTAAAATATTTGTTCATATACGCACGATTGTTGATACTAGTAGAAAAATATAAAATAGTTTATCCATCGTTAGGTATGTTATTTTCAGAAAACTAATCATAAAACAAAAGACTGATAAACATTCCTGCAAAACATTTTTAAGAAAACTGCTTCCTTCAACAGCAGATTTACTGTGAAATGGTGATCGTATTCATCGTATTTCTTCGTCGTTTATTAGAAAATCGTCATCTTTAGGTGGTACGTCGTCATTAATATTTAAACTATGATCATCATCGTCGTCGTATCTAAGATCAATATCGTCAACTGATTCTGCAGAATTGCGAATGTCATTTTCTCTGAAGTACGGTATCGGTATCCTAGGATTTCTCAAACGACCTTTAAAATTGAAAACATCAACGTCCGAAGTGTCATCATCGTCCTATGAACAAGCAAATGGAAAACATTTATTCTACTTGACCAATAATTTTATGTGACATTTCCGTATGTTTTCCTTTTTCCATAAAGTTTTCTTTTACTAAATAATATATGGCAAAAATTCAAGGGATGATTTTTGAGGTATCCAAGATCCATTACATGTTTGAGTTTTTGTAAATTTCTTAACTATTACACTTCTAGCGTTCTAAGAGTACACTAGCCTGATTCGATGCAAAAATTTGTAAATTTCTTGAAAAGAATTAGTGTAAGAGAATATTTTTTTTACGTTAAAATCCTTCAACAGTGGCGGATTTGCCAGCAAGCCCAACAGGCTGAAGCCCAGGGCGGCAGATTTTAGGAGCGGCAAATTTGGAGCCAAAATTGTTTTTATGTCTTATAGAAATTAAAAAGATTCATATTTATAACTATAGATAAGTATTATTAGATCTACACAAACAATTCAACATGTGAAATATTTCACTACTTACACTTGTACTTGTACGTAAGATTTTTTCTACAATTTGTATAGATCAGAAGGATAATACCCAAAAAACTGTTTCTTGTCCAAACTTAACAATCGTGTAAGGTTGTAAAACTGATTTAGAAACTGACGCATCGATCCCCTAGCTCACAATCATACGGGAAAAGTGGTGTAACTTTGTTTACAGTTTTCTTCGATTGCAGGGGCGTGGTGCATCATGAGTTCTTGCCACGCGGTAGAAAGGTCAATAAGGAATATTGCCTGCAAGTTATGCGCAATTTGCGCGAAGCAATTCGCCACAAACGCCCGTATTTGTGGAAGAACGAAACCTATTTTTGCACTATGATAACGCCCCTGCTCACACATCGTTGCTTGTGCGTGAATTTTTGGCCAAAAGCAACACGCTAATGATGCCGCAGCAGCCACCGTATTTCCCTGATTTAACTCCTGTGACTTTTTCTTGTTCCGCAAACTAAAGAGGCCCATGATAGGACCACGCTACGCTACGATTGTGGAGATAAAGACGGCATCGAAGGAGGAGCTGAACAATATCAAAAATATCGAAACTATTTAAACAAACCTCTTACAGCCTTTTTTTCATATAAATACCTCAGGAATCATCACTTGAATTTTTGTCGCGTACCTAATATCTAATACCTAATTAGTATCTAGCTCATTTCATATTTTTATAATATTTTACATTTACATAATCTACTCCTTCCTCCTAAAGACCTAAAAGCTGATGTTCTACTTAAAAATGTTATATTTTCAATAAAAATAAGAAGACAAACCACGAAATACATACACAATTTCTATTTGAACAACTGTATTCGGTTCCGTCTGAACTGCATTGACAAATATCACAATCTATTCGGAATTGTGAATTGGGTTTACACATAGTAGCATCTGAAATATCAAAAATAACTATTTAACTAACCTTCTTCCCTATTTTGTATTCAGTTCTTTTTAATCAAAGCAAAAAAATACAACCAACGTTTCGCCCAGGTTGTTGGCTCTTTTTTTAAGGCTAATTTTATTTAGTTAAAACTGTAATACTGATGGAATTTGGTTGATNTTATTAATTATATTATATAGATCTTTTGTTGAAGGATAACATTTTTAATTTTATTAAGTGTAGGTACATATATCTGTTTCTTTTATTAAAATGGTGTTAATACAATTGTGAATTACCCCCTTGTTAACCATAATACTCCTACTTATAATTATCTGAATGTTATTTTTTTTAATTTTGTTTACATGAGAATTATTTTTTACAGTTTACCACCAGATGGACATATTATCGCTCTTGGAATAGGTAGATTATCTGCAATTTTGGAATTTCCCTTAAAATGGTAATCGAAGCTGCCAACCATCATATAGGTAAGTCATTTTTATCAATTTCCTGCCCTTGAAATTTATTTACAATAATTAAAAAGGAAAACATAAGAGATCCCCCTGATCAGGGGCACCAAGGGCTTGCTTATTTTCAAATTGCACATTTCTTGATGTGTTAGTGTTCTTGCGTTCTTGCGTTCAACCCCTACCTACCAGTCTGCGAAATACAAAACTAAATAGATACCTACGTAACTCCTACTTATAACTATTTTTATTATTTTAAACATGTTACTACACACGAACGATCGTAGCTTAACCAAATTCCATCAGTATTACTATTTTAACTAAATAAAACTAGCCTTAAAAAAGCCCAATAACCTGGGCGAAACGTTGGCTCTGGTTTTTTAAATAAAATCATTTTAACCCCAAGTGTTGCTTTTATTAAAAAGAGTTGAATATTAAAAATAACGTTTGTTGATTTTTTTAATCATCATCAGGGACGTAGATACAAGTGAAACCGGATGGGTTAGCGTTTTGCTTAATGCAAATTTATATGTGGCGTTTTTAATTATTGGTGTAAAAAAATCTATTATGTCCAAGTCGTAGGTGAATAATATAATAATATTTATTACGAAACTCAAAAGGCATGTTAAGTTATGCCTGTTTTTTTTTTCGGAATCCAGGTGTCTTGTGTGATGTACAGAAATTAAAGTCTACAACAGTGTCACCCATCCGAAAAATGCTGTTTACGTCCATGTTAATCGTCAAAAAAATACATAATTTTTACGTCGATTTATTACAACCACAGCAAATTTTTATTAAAATTGAGAAGGTTTATGTAAACGCAAAAAAATATGAAAAAAAAACAATTATGTATATTAGAATTGTATTCTTTCTCTTATTATTCATCTAATTATTCGTAAAGTAAAAAACAATTCGACAACACCTTTTTTAATAATACTAGGTTTTCCTGCAACTTCGCTTGCGTTGTTGTCCTAAATACGTGTCCCTCGGAAACAGTATTTTTTTTCTGGATAAAAGGTACCCTATATCCTTTTGTGTACCCCTAACAATGTGTGTACAAAATTTCATGATAATTGGTTGAGTAGTTAAGGCGTGAAATGGTAACAAATAAACAATAACAAATATTACACTACAACGCAAAATGTTGGAACGTCAAGTATTAAAAACAAAAACTTATAGAAATAGACCAGTTAATAATATTAGTAACTAGAGCAAAACTATTTAAATAAAACAAATGTTATCTTCAGTATTACCTGTTGCCAATTGTAAGTGAATTAGAATTACATCGCTTAATATCATAGACACCAAGAAATAAAACTTTTTTCTTTGTTATCGCATTTTTTTTTAGTAGTGGAATCGTAAAACATTGCAAAATTAAAATTTCGTCAATTTGAAGCCACTTTTCTAATAAAATTTTAACTTCTTCATTAAAAAGAAAAACAAATGTCTTATTTAAATTTGCACAAGTGTAGTTTATATATGTATATACATATGTATATCTAAACTAAAAAAGAGACTCGGGCATCTTCTGTTGATGAGCAAAAACGAAAGGTTTAATAGTAACTGGGGCGACTCTTTTTTTGTAGTTTATTAAAATACGTATTTGATTACAACGAAAGTTAATACATTCTATCTGCAGTTTAAATGATATATAAATGTATCAATTCTATTTAAATCCCATTAATAGATTCCTTCATAAAATTAATTTCACTGTAGCACCGAGTTTTCTTATATCTTCGCAAGTAAGCATTTGAAAATTTTATTTATTGTTAATGTATTGACTATAATATCTAATTTTACTAAATTTAATTTTTCAAAACATCAGCAACAGCATTTTAAAATTGCAGCACGACAAACAAGTGAGAATTTAGAACACAATCCACTTAAATAATTTATTATATTATGAGTGAATGTACATCATATGTATGTAGCAGGTAGGTACTTACCGGAAAATGTATTTAGAGCAATTACCATAAACGCAAAAAATACTGTACAAGTCTTCATTGTATTACAATTTTTAAAAAAGACTGGTCGATCTACTTCCTATCGCGACTGTTTTATATATCAATAATCAGAGGAAATACAGAAAATTATTTTAAGCAAACATTCGTTCTTATCGCATTCGTAAACTGGTGTGAAAGAGACGCGCTTTTACATTTTTGTTGTTAATTGTATTCAGTTTTGGCCAGTTTGCAGCATTTCACAAACATTTTCAGTATTTCATTGACTCTTGGTTATATTTTTAAACATAAAAAACGAAGGCTAAATTTATTTATATACATTTATAGGTAAAGAATGTCGCATGCATTATACAGGGTGTTATATATTCCATTTGCGACAATAAAAGTACAAAAAATAGCCAATATAAATATTAATTAACACGTTATTCTTTTGAAATTCACTTGGAAATTCGATGCTATAAAATTTGTAGAAACAAAAATAGGTATTTTCTACAAATTTAATGTACCTATGCAATATAAATATTAACGAACTTGTTCTTTTTTTAATTCTGTGTGTAATTCACTGCTGTACAAATACTAGATAATTATTCATATTATTTTATTAATTATAT
>NW_020438879.1:305692-318453 GCF_000699045.2 Agrilus planipennis | reverse complement strand
ATTAGAGCTATTCAGGAATACAATAAAATACAAAATACTTATTCAGTTTTAAAATTTATAATTATTTTCTTTTTATGATTTTATAAAAAATCCCTGAACACATATATACTGTAACTTTTATTCATATTCATAAAAAAAGTCGATGAAAATAGTACTTTAATGTATATTGTAAAGAATTAATATTTACATCAAATTAATATTGTAGGCATTCACAAATCAGAATAAAATTTTCTTCAAATGGTACTTACTAAAATGTAACACTTTCAAGTAATGTTTTAAATAAGTAATTAGTCTGAGAACACATAGTTCTCACATAGTTCAACATTAAAGAACGATTCCCACTCAAAAATTTCAAATTTTCATAATTAGTTCAAAAAAGAAAATTTCACAGAATTATTAATATGAAAAAATAAGGTAGCTTACAAATAAGAATACAAAATATCACATTATATACTTTAAAACTATCTGAAAATAATATTTGACACTAAAACTAGCGTAATTGAGTAGATAATCCTTTCAAAAGGGGTCTAAAAAAGATGGATGACCTTGTAGGACATTAAACGTGTTTACCCCTTCCAAGAGAGGGTCGCATCCTTTGCACAATTACCAAAAATATAATACATATTCATACTTTAACATATTGTATAATACTTACAAACTGATTTACATATAATTTAATCGAACTACCACATTATAATTTCATTGTTTTGAGCAATAATATAGCTCTAATATATTTTTAAATTTTATTAATATTTCATAAGTCTGAATTTTCGCGACAAAAAATAACACACAATCGACTTTTTTTTTATGAAACTTTCCTAAAGATAACGTAACATTTTTACAACAAATATCATACTTCATTTTCACCGTTTAAATTTTCCTTAATTAGTTGTGAATACAAATTAATACATTCTGAATTTTCCTTAACTATCGTCAAAATTTCTTTGGTTAAATTGTCCGCTTCAGTAAAACTTAATTTTAATTTCCTGCTTTGTAGTTTGGAGAACGGTTGAACTGATGCAGACTTTCCACTTCTTGAAATGATTTGTTTAATATCATCATCAAGTTGCATAATTTCAATTCCTAACTTTTCTAAAAAGTTTTCTAGTTTCTTATCATACAAAAATACATCTTTTTTAAGAATCATAGTTTGCAGATACACTGTTTGAGCAATCTTAAACCAATCGCCTAAGGCATCTGCTAACTGATTAAAAGCTGGAAGACATTCATCTTCTAATAAGGCCTTAATTCTTCTACCTGTTTCAGTTATTTTGATCTTCTCAAGTATATGAAATTGTTCATCATTGTAACTTAATGTTCTTGTAGCTTTATCTCTGCCCAAGTGTTGCCAGGAATCTCTTAGTTTCCCTACTTGAGTTTTTGCACGTGCAGGGGCTCTAGTGGTGGCAGGACATTTTATAAAACGACTCAATGATTCCCATTCAGACTGCAACACGTTCTCACTTACATTTTTTTGATGTAACTGCTGAACTTTTGGTTCAGTTTCTGTTAAAAATGAATCACTTATTGCCCTCAATTCTTCTACATGGTGAATTTGTAAATTTTTATTTTGAGAAGGAGAATTTAAAGTTGAGGCAGCAACAGTTTGAAAAACATTTACCATTTGGCATGTTTCCTTTTTGGAAAATGTCATTTCCCTTAGATGCAAACATTCCTTAGATACACTCTTGAGAATATTTCTTATAAACTGTATAAAACTTTCAACAGATTTTTTCATTAGAACACTGTAAAGAGAGACCTTCTCAATGCGACGTTTACACACATAACCAATACTGCAAGAAAGTTTAGCCTGAGAAGCATCATTTTCGACTTGAACTAAATTGGAAAATTCTGGGAACTTTGGAAGCTCAGGTTCTGCAACAACTGTAACATTATTGTTTTCTTTACTGAAAAGAAACAGTGATTCCTCTTCTGTTGTATTTGGATAACCACCTGCTCTAGTATCTTCTCCAACAACATCAGAAAATAAATTCTCTTTTAAAAGTAAAATCTGGTTTTCTGTATTTATATCAGTTTGTTCGCTTATGTAACCCTTTAAATGTTCATTATTTTCATCAGGATGTATTAAAATTTTTATTATGCTAACTGAATTAATATGAAAAACATAAACTACTTTTCTAGACAATAAGTTGGTTCCTTCATCAAAAACTTTTTATGATATATAATTTCTTTATTACGTCGACCACCATAAGGTCGAAATGGTACATTACCAGTGGCAACGTGATATAAAGTCACACCAATTGACCAAAGGTCAACAGTTGCAGCAAATGTTTTAGCAGCTGGTTTACGTAGTACAGCACGTTCATACATATCAGGATGTAAATATTCTTCTGTGCCATATAGAGAATAAAATTGCTGACCTTCTTCAAGTTCTCTAGCAGCACCAAAATCTGTTAGTTTATACACAGTAGTTCCATCATCATTTATAAATTTCATTATATTTCCAGGCTTTAGATCTCTGTGTACTAAATTGTTATCTCGTAAGTGCTTCATACCTGCAGTTAAATGCTCCAAAACCAACAGGAATTCTTTTTCTTCCAACCCAAAAGTGTTCTCTGGATCATCTAAGATATTGAACAAACTACCACCTGTGCACAACTCCATCACAATCACCTTGCCTCTTCCCTCTTGCTCTTCTTCAATTGCCAGCAGTTTAACAATATTCTCATGTTTAACTTTCTTAAGTACTTCGAATTCTCTCATTTGTACATTCTGTGGTCTCATATGACTAACTTGGTTAAAGGTTTTTACTGCTACAGGCTCTCCATTCGATTTATTGACACCCTGATAAACAGCCCCTGTTGCACCTTTGCCCAACACACTTGTTGTACACCAAACATAATTAGCTGAACCTCTTAGGAAAGACATATTCGCAAAACTCACGCTTAATACAATTATTCCATACAGTTGTTAATTTTTACGGACATCAAATATGTATCACTGTCGACCTTACATACAAAACATTGTTTGTCACTACATTTTTATTATATTAACTAAAAAAGACCACTTTTTTAATTTTCGGGTATTCCTAAACTTATTTATAAACAATTAATGTCATTTTGACAATATGATAACCTAAAAATGTAACAGCTGTTGCACAGCTGTAACGATAGTTGTGGCTGTGCTACTGCATAAGTTTGTATAAGTTATTTCGAAAGTACCTACAAAAAATACATTTTTCTTATATTCACATAAATATTGAGTTCATGCATATTAAAAGAAACAATTTGCATGCTCAATTGAAACGCTTTTCGGATTTCCCCACATAGGACAGAATACTCGAGAAAAACCTCCAATTGTCAACCAATCTTTTACACAAAAAATTGCCATTATGACTAGTCTATTTGGGCTTGCTTATTTTCAAATTGCACATTTCTTGATGTGTTAGTGTTCTTGCGTTCTTGCGTTCAACCCCTACCTACCAGTCTGCGAAATACAAAACTAAATAGATACCTACGTAACTCCTACTTATAACTATTTTTATTATTTTAAACATGTTACTACACACGAACGATCGTAGTCACATGTTTCTCCCACTTATATTGTGAGCATTTTCAATGCAAAACTCAAATTCATAGTGTTATAGTATTTGGGGAAAGTTCTCTTGGTTTAATTAATTGCAAACCTCCTGACACTCTAGCTTACGATATTTAAAAATTATTTTTATTGTTCACGTGCAATTCAAAACAATTTTTTTTTTCTTAAAAACAATTAAAATTTTCTATTGTAGTTTAAAAATTACTACTTAATTAAAAAAGCAAACAATTTTTTTACGTTTTACAATTTTTACTGATAAACTCAATACGTATTTTGCCTTATTAGAGCTATTCAGGAATACAATAAAATACAAAATACTTATTCAGTTTTAAAATTTATAATTATTTTCTTTTTATGATTTTATAAAAAATCCCTGAACACATATATACTGTAACTTTTATTCATATTCATAAAAAAAGTCGATGAAAATAGTACTTTAATGTATATTGTAANGTTAATGTTAAAAACCTCGACCAAACATGGGCCCCCATTAATTTTTTATTGTTACAAAAGTCTATGAAACTGATTTGAAATAATATACTGTAGGGATGTATAGGCAATTAAGTTTCATTGTTAATTTTCTGTGAATATTGAATCGACAATTTTAATCCTATGCCACAAGAAACTATAATTTTTGATATTCATTTGGATTCTTAAAAGACGTTATTTCAAAGGGGGCCTAGAGTGCAATCGAACTTAAATCTGCCACTGATTTCAGCATCAAAAACCAACGTTTGATTGCGAAGTTGAAAATCAGATTTTTACAATAATGTTAGAATATACTTAAGAAAAGACATTAAAAGAATCGAAGTAAATGGAAAAGCAAAATCGTTTAAAGTCTAAATAGAGTGAATAGGGTATTTTGGGCATTTGGGGAGAGAACTTTGGTTATTCGCAGCTCCATCCATAACTTTTTAGAGGGTCGCTGCTCATAGAGAAATAAATCTCACAAATTCTAAGTAACTTGTAAGTTTACAATTTTACAAGAAATGCATAACTGGAATGGGGGGATCCTACGCAAAGTGCATCGTTTACGTCAGCTTAAATCACAACACCTATTTCGGGTTGGAGGCCCTGTAACTTTATTGATTGCTTTTTGAAGAACAAATTTTTGTAGCTCGACAACGCCGCGCCCGCGCCCTTTTTAAAAACAATTACTTTAAAATACATACCAACAACAGAATCTACATTAGCTGAACCATTTGATATAAAGCCGGTGTAAAAGGGTACCATTACTATACCACCATTGTTTTTCTAAAATTAAAAATTTAAATTATTTATTATTTAAAAATTTAATCTATTTAAAAATGCACAGGATTTACCATTCTTTTAAGTATATTATCTTGTACGTTTCGATGATGCGCATAAACCGAATATGCCGCAGAATGGGAAAAAATAACGGGTGCTCTAGAAATATTGAGGGCTTGGAACATCACACCGTACGAAACGTGAGACAAATCTACCATCATACCTAGACGGTTCATTTCGAGAATTATTTTCTGAAAATAAAATCGTTATATCTGGAAAATATTCTAATTAAACAGTTATCCATATGAGATGGGTATCGGAAAGTGCTAGTTTGACTCATGCATCGAAAAAACTTAAAAACTTTTGAGTATTTCCGTTTGTATCAGCTACTAGTACTGAAAGGCGGTTAGTCCTTCCAGACTACAGCAGAGGGTTGGACGGAAGACCCTCTTCAGCCTCCTTTTAGAAATGGTGGTTATAACTGGGTGGTGGTTGGTGTGAGAAAGATCAGGCCGACGAAATGAAGACAGAAAAGTGTGAAATATTGACTATCTGGGGAATATTACTGCCCAAGCATCTGTCTAATTGATCCAAGGACTGTCAGACGAAACCGGAATCGAACCGGTGTCCTCCTGAATGCTAAGCAATGCTCTAAACCTTAAAACTCTAGACCAAGGGTCGACAACTGGTGGACTGCTGGCCAAGTCCGGACTAAAAAAAGTCAAAAAGTGGACTGCCAAAATTTTTTGAAAGTAAATTACCCAAAGAAATTTAAAAAATATTTTTCTGTAGGTAACAAGATATGTTTGAGCTTTAAACGTCACTCTTATCGTTTTTTGGAGGAAGGAGTATATTTTCTCTGAATCTCGGTAAACATTTTCAAAAACATCCAGACCCCACCTAAGATTAGTTGCCGACCGCGCCGCTCATTCACACTTTAATTGTTATTCGGAAAAGTTCGAAAAATTATAATTTCTTTAATGCAATGCATTAATAGTACAATTTTATTTTACGATAAATGAGGATAATAATGAACTTTTGTTGAATGAAAAAGGCCATTTGTGTGAATTATTATTCTTGAATCTTCGGCCTGCAAAGAAGAAGATGCACGTTCCATGGTAAAACAGTTCAGATCAAAAAAAATCACACTGTTATTTGTAATTACACGGAATTAAGCAAACGAAGAACCAAGGAGGAAAAGTACGTCATACGGCATTCATTCCCGGGCAGGACCCAGGATTTTCAGAAAAGGGAGGTTCACAAAAATGTCTGCTCTTTTTTCTCGAATCGAGGCAATCTTTTAACGGTCATTTGTTATTTTAGAAATAATGATCTTAAGCAAAATAAATCACTATAAAAATTGTAATCCTAGTCCTAATTTTAGACCACTGCTCCCGGGTGTGAATTGCCACCCAAGTCAAAGGCGAGGACAGTAAACTCCCGGGAAGGAGTACCGTGCTTTCTCAAAGCCCGTATGGGTAATACTGCGCCGCAAGAGCAATTTTTCCTGATTTCAAGAACGTGAAAGTGCTACATGTTTCTCAAGCTAAAAAATCAGGAACGTATTTTGGAATGGAGCGGAGTATAGTACGTTTTCAATATACTTTTTCTCAAAAATGCCATAAGAATCTCGTTTGTTTACGAATGAGTAAGTGAAAATAAGGACAGATCCAGAAATAATTTTAGGGGAAGATTTGAACTATTACTAGCGTAAATAATTGCCTTCACATTTCGTTAAGTTATTCATTCTTCTGTCTCACCCTCACCGAAACGCAATATAAAAAATAATGCTGGTAAGAAGTCTTAGCATTGCGAACAAATGTATCACTACATTTTTCACCAAACTGTTTTTAAGTTAAGGTGGTCTACATTTCTGAACGTGACATCTGGATGCTTGAAAGAAGAAAGCATAATTCTACTATTTGTGAAATATAATTACGAATGTAAGTAATAGTTGTTCCAGAAACACTTAAAAAGAACTAAATAAAAACTAATCAAACAATCTAGACACTTAAGGGGTGGAGGTGTCTAGATTCTTTGCTTAGTTATACCCAAATTAAGGGGAAAAAATGGAGAATAGAACTAAATAATGCCGCTCTTACTTTTGGAAACAAAATGGCATATTAAATGATTTCTCGGAACCACCACTAATTTCCATATAAAAATGGAGCACTGAATTTTTAAGTAGAGCCGTAAATTAGCACTAAAGGATGATTAAATGTCATGCATATCGTTTTGCGATCTTGTGAAATGGATCTACTGGCTTGCAAACGTGCAAAAGCCACAAGAAACCCAAAAAGATTATGTTTTTCTGCTAAGTAAATATTTGTTTATGTTACCTTTCCAAAAGCAGTTAAATTTTTACGGTATTCATCTGTTTCATCAATTGGCGATGCGTCCGACCTGAAAATAAAAACGAAAGGGAAATAAGATTTTGTCTGATCCTCCAAGCGTTTCTTTTAATACATGTTTAACTGCATTTTCAAATATTTCACCAAAAAATAACAACAGTTAAAATAAATATACTTGCCATGGTGTGTTGCAAGTCTGAGTTAGAGTCAGATATCGTACTCCAAGTTCGTAGAACATTCTCAGAACCGACATTCGACTGTCTATTAAATGGCCTCCTTCGACTGCTATGAGACTGGCGATTTTTTTTCTTTTGATTGCCCTTAGTATACCTATCGACACAATAAAGTGCAAGAGATACCTCAAATGGAGGAGGATTCTCGTGGATCTAATAAAAGTTTTAAGTTAAAACTTTTAACATAGGAGACAAAAAATTAGAAGACTTTCGACATCTAGGATGGCTACAGGAATGAGGAGGAGATACTAGGAAGTGTAAGTCAATAAGGAGAGTGAGAAATATCACAGTAGGATACCTTGTCAGACATGTCTTCCAATTCAAATGGGATTGCAAAGATTGCAAACATCATCACAGGATAAATCACAGATTAAGTTAAAATTTAAAACATCGAAGACTAAATTAAAAAGTTAATATCATAAGTATATATTAAAATACTTGTTAAAATTAAAATGAAAAATAAAACAAAGAAAAGTAACGGAATTAGATGAAACTGAGACTAAAAGTCTTTTCTCATTTTAATTATAACAAGTATTTCAATGTGTTCTTGTGATATTAATTTTATATTTTAGTCTGAGATGTTTTAAATTTCAACTTAATCAGTGATTTATCCTCTTTGAATTGAAAGACTTGTTGGACAAATAGATAATAAATTATTGCAATTATAAATTTATGTGGAAGGCAACGAGAAACCATCACATTATGATATCCCAAGTAAAACACACCAAACTAAAATGATGGCGTCCTTTGGAGTAAAGCACTCTGGACGTAAACTGCTCCCTCATTCGGATGTCCGCGTGGGGACTACCTCGGGGTATGTCATCAATAAGTGCAATAGAGGTAGGTGCAATATTTCACGAGTCGGAGCGTGGAATGTTAGAACAATGAGGCAAGTAGGAAAATTGGAAAAGTTAAAAGTTGATGGTTAAGGATTGTGGTTGTCCTAATTTTAGAGAAATGCGAAGATTAGCTCAGGATAGGAAAGAGTGAAGGTGCGTATCCAACTAGTCTTAGGACTGACGACTTTATGATAAAGATAAATTTAATCAGCCAGAAGCAATGTTGGTTTGCATTATATGTACTTAAAACTAAGTAACTAATTTTGATAAAGCAACCAAACTTAGGAATGAATAAATCCAAGAATACTGACCAGAAAAAGTTCAATTTTCATTTTAGTGACAGAGATATTAGTAGCAGGAACAGGAGTAATGAAGGGCAGAAGTGAAATGCTAAAATTTTGAATCAGAACAGGGAAGAGTGACGGTACGTGTTCAGCCAGTCTTCCAATTGACGAACTTATTGTGGTTATAACGAATTTCAAGTTATTATGGAACCTAATGAAATTTTCAGTTAAGGAAACATTAAAAAATATTTATATCATTGGCATTTTATCAATAATAAATGAATTCATAAAATGTATCTAATGTTTTGCACATCGACTAGCGTTTACATTATATCACAAAACTGTCAGCAGTAAAAGACAAGTATATGCACGCTTCCATTCACTATCCTTACCTACTGATGAATCGACGAATTCCAGATCATTATGGTATTTACGAATTAAATTTTTGATAACGTCAATTTGATCTAAAGCCACCTGAACAGCATCCTTATACTGAGTCTCGCAGCTTCCAAAAGCAACCCAAAACTAATCGTTTAAAAAATAAAAAAGTAGGTAACTGAAATCATTACAACATAGCAATTACATTAAATAAAACTGAAAAAGGCAGTTTAAATTAGTCTACGAAATTCTCATTAACGATTAAATTCCTTTTACTAAGGGTATATAAGTGGTTAATTAATGGTAAATTGTTGTTTAAATAATATAATTTTCTAATGTTTTACTTTCCTTTATAACTAATTCAAACTTAATAACACACAAAAAAAACTAAATTTTTATGACAACGCAAAAATTACAATTTTCGATTGTAAATGACTGAATTTATAAATTCGTAATATCAACTAAAATACCTAGTAAATTTATTTCTGATGGGATTTTATTTTAAGAAAAAGAAAAACGGACTAGGGGGATAAATTGAAAATACCGCTTTACTATTTAGGTATATTTTCGTTTTTCATATTCTCCGTGCAGTCAAGTAACAATTCCCGGAGGAACGTTAGAAGTATTGGTACCTACTTAAATCATATTAGCGAATCAGAATGTGTTACGTTATTTCGATAAACAATTAAATATTTCTTCAATTTTGCAGAAATAACCGCGTGTTTTATAAAAAGTAGATAATTAAATTGTTTCTTTCATTTTCACACAAGACATTCTCAGATCCGTTTATAAAAAAATCCTGAAGATGTCCTCTATGGAAATAAATGAAACACAGAAAGCAATTTGATTCTGACTTGTAATTTATGTAAAGTTAAAAATTATTTATTAAGTCTTACTTGTCCCCCAACTTTTCCCGCTCTTAGTCTAGGAAGGTCAGTGAAGCAGGTGTTACATGCAACTTTTCCCCATGATGGATCATCGATTAAATTTTTTGAAAAGTCGAATTTGTCCAGTTGATTACGTACGAGCCTTCTCAAGTTCCAAGCCAAATCGTTGTGCCTGTCGGATTATGTAATTAAAATAAGTTATGAACTGATGCTATCCTGATTCGGGTAGAATTGGTTCATATCCAGCATCTGAGATGGTAGGACCTCTGAAGAAGTTCGCCACTCGTGCTAGCGAAACGTTAGAAAGCAACTCCCACCGACGAATGCCTTTACACCCGTATCAGAACAGCATTAGTTCACCTATTGACCGCGAAAGCATTTACCAAAATAGATTATCTTATCTTTAAAATTGGATAACACTGGGAACCATCCCATAAAAAATATAAATAAAAATTATTTTATTATCATCTAAACACGTTTATGTAAAGTAAGGATTGAGTAATAAAATGGAATTATGTACATATATAGCATTTAGTTGATAAACGAACATTTAACACACTTTAATCAACGATTTGTAAGGAATAATAAATTTTGATAGCTCTCGTCGTGAACATGACGCATAATATTAATTAGAAGTACCAATTTCTTTCGTTAATTGAATGAATGATTGGTAGGTTTAGAGTATCTAGTTAAAATTTTCAAACCAAATATACCAATTGTTTTTATCTCCTAGATAAATTTCTATTGTGTATTATGTACTCAAAAGATCTACTTACCCATCAATTAGTGGGAAGTTATTTAACGCCTCTCGTCCTGGAAGACCGTCATCCTGTTCGGACGAATCCCCTTCATTCCCAACTGCGTATATTTGTAAAAATGTCAAATAAATTTAACTGAATTAAAACAAAAATTAACTTACCGGAGCTGCTTTTAGTTGTAATAACTAATGCCAGAAGAAAGGCACAAAACAATTTCATTTCTGTAGAACTTCGACGTTTATGATGCAAGAGGTATATAAAAGCGGCAAGTAATTTGGAAGGAAATTGTTTAGTTCATTTCTCTTAACACGCTGTTATCATAATGATCGTGCAAGATGATGCTGCTTGTTTTCTTTTTAAATTACTACTGTATGTATAAAGGTCACTCAGAACACTCGCAACTTTTAAAGATACTAAAAACTAGGTATTGTTACAGACTGTCAAAGTATAACTGACTTGATAAAATTCAGAAATAACTTACACAGTAAATTGAGCCGAACTGATGCCGTAGAGCACTTGAAATTAACGGAAATAAGTCATTTTCATCTTTATATATCTGTGTGTATTTTGTTGTCTTAATTTATTTTTGTAATACATTGTACGTAATTATATTTGAAAAAGTCCGAACAACATCCAATTAACGGGACATGTACCCACTAATTGTTTTTATTGTATCGAAAAAATAACTTGTACATATAGTTAAAAAGTTAAATTAAATAAATGTAACAATACTTATCGAAGTTGTGCGAAATAATTTAAAATTAATTTAATTTAATTTTACGAGCTTTGTAGATGTTAATTTTGTAATTGTATTGGAGTGATTACGTTTTTTAATCATTTTAAAACCGCTTGTAATAAGATGAAGTAAAAAAATTATACATTCATAATAATGCAGGATATTAAAAAAGAATAGTCATGGGCTAATCGCGCGCCGGTATTCTATTATGTACTCCCAGTAATAATTCAATTTAAATAATATCCCACGGGGTACTTTTTTTTTAAATTTTTGATTTTTTGATTTTTTCACGAAATTATGTCGTATGATCTTCTTTCAATCCAAATTTGAAGGTCTTAGCTCAAGTGTTGTAATACTTTTGAATTGTGATGAAGAGACAGGCAAACTTGGAATACCTTGTGACTTTCAGATTTTCTGAATTTTTACCAAAAGATCAGTACAAATTTGAATATTTTAAAACAACTAGAAGCGCTTTATTACTTTAAGAGTTTTTCTATAATATGGTCTTTCTTGAGTCCACTTTATAATGCCCTACCTCAAGTCTCTTATATTCGTACTAATTATCTGTAATACTTTTGAGTTTTGACGATAGACTGACAGACTAGATTGAAATTCGTGATTTTGAGATATTTTCGGAAATATGTACCTTATAATCTTTCTTCTATCAAAATTCGAAAATTATAGATTAACTAGAAGTTCCTCATATAGGTTTCCATAAGCAATTTTACATTTACAAAATTCTCGATTTTCAGTAGAGTTCTTTCTAAATTTTTACGAAAATATCAGCTGAAATTTCATGATTTTAAAACTGCCTTATTTTGAAGTTCGTGAGTTTTAGAGTTTTTCCTGATTCTCACTTTTTTTGGTGTAACTGCTGAACTTTTGGTTCAGTTTCTGTTAAAAATGAATCACTTTTTGCCATCAATTCTTCTACATGGTGAATTTGTAAATTTTTATTTTGAGTAGGAGAATTTAAAGTTGAGGCAGCAACAGTTTGAAAAACATTTACCATTTGGCATGTCTCCTTTTTGGAAAATGTCATTTCCCTTAGATGCAAACATTCCTTAGATACACTCTTGAGAATATTTCTTATAAACTGTATAAAACTTTCAACAGATTTTTTCATTAGAACACTGTAAAGAGAGACCTTCTCAATGCGACGTTTACACACATAACCAATACTGCAAGAAAGTTTAGCCTGAGAAGCATCATTTTCGACTTGAACTAAATTGGAAAATTCTGGGAACTTTGGAAGCTCAGGTTCTGCAATAACTGTAACATTATTGTTTTCTTTACTGAAAAGAAACAGTGATTCCTCTTCTGTTGTATTTGGATAACCACCTGCTCTGGTATCTTCTCCAACAACATCAGAAAATAAATTCTCTTTTAAAAGTAAAATCTGGTTTTCTGTATTTATATCAGTTTGTTCGCTTATGTAACCCTTTAAATGTTCATTATTTTCATCAGGATGTATTAAAATTTTTATTAT
>NW_020438879.1:248645-305111 GCF_000699045.2 Agrilus planipennis | reverse complement strand
TAGTCTATTTTATTCAAATATTTATATATAATGTTATATATAATTATATATATATGTGAATTACACAACTATATTCTCTTCTGTTTTACATGCCATTACCTCTGGAACGTTAATATTTTTATAATCTTCCTTTGGTATCCAAGAATAATCAGGACATTCAGATTTCAAACAATAGGTATTTCGAACCTGGAAGAAAAAACGAGTCAAATAGTCGCAATAAAATCCTAATAAAAGTTTTGAAAATTTGTATATATGAATGTAAAATAAATTATTTATTTTAATAATCAATGTCCTATACCTCTTCAACTTTTTTAAGTACTCTAACTATATTCCGTCCAGCTAATTTTTCCAAATTGTTTATGGTCCATTTTTGTGGGTTTGACTTTTTCAAAGCATCGAATAAGTCGGGATACTTTGAAACATCTTCTAATCCGTTGGGATAACTGCAAATGTTTATTTTTTTTAAAACAATCTCAAATGCTTTACATTTATTACAAATAAAAATTTTAATTACCTATCCACACCGTCATAATCTGCACCAATACCGACGTGATTGATACCGGCCACATCCGCTATATAGTTTATGTGCTCTGAAAGTATAATAGGATATTTTCTAAACTTGTTAATGTTAAAAGCCTCGGCCAAACATGGGCCCCATTAATTTTTTATTGCTACGAAAGTCTATGAAACTGATTTGAAATACTATACTGTACATAGGAATATACAGACAATTACGTTTCATTGTTAATTTTCTGTGAATATTGAATCGACAATTTTAATCCTAATCCATAAGAAACTAATTTTTGATATTCATTTGGATTCTTAAAAGACGTTATTACAAACGGGGCCTAAGGTGCAGTCGAACTTGAATCTGCCACTGATTTCAGCATCAAAAACCAACGTTTGATTGCGAAGTTGAAGTCAGATTTTTACAATAATGTTAGAATATACTTAAGAAAAGACATTAAAAGAATCGAAGTAAATGGAAAAAGCAAAATCGTTTGAAGTCTTAGTGGAGAATGAATGGCGTATTTTGGTTTTCTTGATGGTTCCTTTTCAAAAAATATATATAAATGAAAGACAAACTGCAAAACTCCTACGAACGCGTAATTTTCAATTTTTACAAGAAATGCATCATTGGAATATGAGGCCACATGCGTGGTCCTATGAATTGGAGGTCCTATACAAAACGCATCACCTTATTAAATCCGTCTCTGATTGAACAACTGTAAAAAGAGAAATTTGCGTGTCCAAATTTGTAAAATTACATCATTTCCGTCACTTTGCAACACCTTACCCTGCTTTTATATCTCACAAATTAACATTGGCTTGAACCACTGCAAAAAGCGAAATTGTGGGCTTCCAAATTTTAAAATTGGTTTAAAAAGGAAACACATGCTATCTTGCAGAAACCTTGCGGCGCTTTAATATCAAACAAATTTAAAGTGAGTTGAACAACTCTAAAGAGCGAAATTGTGCTTATCCAAATTTGCAAAATTTGTTAAAAAGGAATCGAAACTACGAATCATTTTCTTGGATTACCCAAAAATGCGTAATTTTCGTTAAAACACATGTTACATTACGACACCTTGCCGCGTTCTATATCTCACAAATTAAAATTGGTTTGATGTTAGAGAATTTTGGTTATTCCCAGCTCCATCCATAACTTTTTGGAGGGTCGCTGCTCATAAAGAAATAAATCTCACAAATTCTAAGTAACTTGTAAGTTTACAATTTTACAAGAAATGCATAACTGGAATGGGGGGATCCTACACAAAGTGCATCGTTTACGTCACCTTAAATC
The DNA here is from genome assembly GCF_000699045.2 of Agrilus planipennis. Lineage (NCBI taxonomy): Eukaryota > Metazoa > Arthropoda > Insecta > Coleoptera > Buprestidae > Agrilus > Agrilus planipennis. The sequence goes on along the minus strand of NW_020438879.1, from coordinate 303,307 downwards.
ACAACACCTATTTCGGGTTGGAGGCCTTGTAACTTTATTGATTGCTTTTTAAAGAACAAATTACTTTAAAATACTTACCAACAACAGTACCTATATCAGCTGAACCATTTGTTAGAAAGCCGGTGTAACAATGTTTCGGTGATGGTGTTTCAAAATAAACACATCAACACCGTGAGCTATGTTTTAATTAAAACAAGTACAGAAAAAATACAAGTTGCAAAAAATGGTCACTGAAATGTTCAAGTTACGAGTTCTTGGTGCTAAGGTTGAAATACTTGTCCCCTCGTTCATGAATTGGTACAATTAATATATACATATAGAGGGGTAGGTACGCCCTTCGACAAACAGAGATGGTAACGCCCATTCGGTTCTGAAAAATATTGAATTTGAATTAGAAGATGCCGACACAGCGGGTGATTGCAAAAGTTTGTGAAAGTAGGTAATTGTACATTTGCGAACCATCCCTGTTTGTTGATGTCCAGTTCAAAGAGATTCCCAGGCGTGCCTATGAATAAATCTTTTCAAAATGATAATAAAAATTTGTACAAACTAACAACTATCGTAAACTAATATAAATATAAAACTTAACTTACAGCACGTCTTCTAAATATTACAAAAATATATACAATGACTATACACAATGATTATATACAATTAACAAGGACCGAACATTCCGCCCACCGAAAAAATACAATTTTTTCCAAACGTAAATTAAAGGTCCTTATATGATACTATGTTCATGTCTCTATAAATACACACTAATAACTAAACATAAGTTCTATCTTTACATAACACCATTGTTTTTCACATCACTACACTGTACAGAGGTTCACAATTATCTGTCGAAATCGTTTAACACTATCACTACACAATTAGGGTTCACTTACTGTCACTGTCTGTTGTTGCTGATAAGGAATCCGCTCGTCGGTTTTTTCTTCGATCGGTAAAATGCATATCTTTTTAACCGGCCGTTTAATGATTCCTTCGGAAGTCCTGACAGTCACAACCCTCGTTACGTTGTCCTGACCTGGGTGAAGCTCTAAGATGCGTCCCATACGCCATCGCATGGGCGGCAAGTTGTCATCCTGAATCACAACCATGGTTCCCGGGTTCAATTTAGGATTTGTAGACGAAGTCCATTTACTACGTTGTTGTAGCTGGTGCAGATATTCTGACTTCCATCGTTTCCAGAAATGTTGCAGCATCTGGACCAGCTGCTGGTACCGGTTCAGTCTAATTGGTTTGATATCCTCGAGGTTCGGCTCTGCAAAACTAGTTAATGGTTGCCCGACAAGAAAGTGACCTGGGGTTAAGGGGATAAGGTCATTAGGATCATCTGATAGGGGAGACAATGGGCGGGAATTCAAACAAGCTTCGATTTGCGTTAACACGGTGTATAGTTCTTCATAAGTTAACCTAGTGTCTCCTATGACTCGTCGTAAGTGACCTTTTACTGATTTAACGGCACCTTCCCATAGTCCTCCAAAGTGTGGTGCTGAAGGGGGAATCAAGTGCCAGTTAATCTGGTGTTCTGCCAAATAATTCGCTATTTGCCCATTACGACCTTCATTAGCGAATAAAGTCCCGAGTTCCCGTAATTCATTGCGTGCTCCTATGAAATTAGTACCGTTATCTGAATAAATATTCCTACACATTCCTCTTCTAGAAATAAAACGTCTCAGACAGTTCAGAAATGCGTCAGTGCTTAAATTGACAGCCAATTCAATGTGTACAGCCTTTACTGCGAAACATACGAAAATACAAACATATGCTTTCGTTGTAACCTTACTTCTAGTCCTATCCTTTAGGTAAAAGGGACCAGCGTAATCTACACCTGTAGAGTAGAAAATTGGCGCTGGATTAATTCGTGCAGATGGCAAGTTTCCCATAATGTATGAAGTAGCCGTTGGTTTAACCTTAAAACATCGGATGCATTTATTTAAAATTTTTTTTGTTGTCCGTTTCGCAGCAGTCGGCCAATATCGCGTTCTAAGTGAAGCTAAAACGGCCTGACAACCAGCATGAAGCAGTCGTTCGTGCTCTTCTCTTATTAATAGGTGTGTTAAGGGATTTTTAGAACTTAATATTATGGGGTGTTTTTGGTTAAATGGTATTGAGGCATTCTGAAGCCTACCGCCCACCCTAAGGAGACCATGTTTATCTAAAAATGGGTTGAGTCCACGAATGTTACTTGTTTTCGGAGTACATTCACCCCTTGTAAGTTCATTGACTTCCCTTTGAAAGTCCTTACATTGTGCTAACCTTAAGAGTACAATTTGTGCATCGTTAAGTTCATTAGGGGATAGTGCAGTATAATTACGTTCTGCCCTTGTGGTCTTAGAATTTTTGACAAATCGAAAGCACCATGCAATGACTCTAAATAACTTATTGGAAGATGAGTATCGCTCGAGAATGTCGAAATTGGAGCTACTGTGAAGTAAATGTGAATATGTACCTTGTCGTTCTTCTGGAATTGTTGCGTCTTGAGTGTCAAACGGTACTGGCCATTCTTCCGAATCCCTTAACAACCATGACGGTCCGTCCCACCATAAATTGGCCTTGCATAATTCTTGGGGGCTAATTCCTCGTGATATTATGTCCGCGGGGTTTTCATTTGATGTCACATGGTTCCAGTTTGTATTCGTTAATTCTTGAATTTCCGAAGTCCGGTTAGCTACAAACGTTTTCCATTTGGTAGGCGAAGCCTTAATCCATGAAAGTACTACAGAAGAGTCCGACCAAAAGAAAGACTGGTAGGTTTCGAAATTCAAGGACGAAATTACTTGGCTATATAGTCGTGCCAATAATAAAGCCCCACACAATTCTAGTCTTGGAAGTGAAATTACCTTAAGTGGCGCCACTCTTGATTTGGCGCACAATAGCCTCACAGTATGTTCTCCGTGTGCATTTGTTGATCGTATGTATATACAGGCTCCATAAGCCTTTTCGGAGGCGTCACAGAATCCATGCAGTTGAATAATCAGTGGATTTTCGCAAAGTACATGCCTCGGTATAAAAAGTTTGTTCAAGATGTCTAATTGCTTATAGAAGGAATTCCAGCTATGATGTATTTCTTGCGGAAGTGACTCGTCCCAACGAAGTTGAAGCTGCCATAATTTCTGTAGGATTAATTTGGCTTGTATCGTTGCTGGACCAACCAGGCCAAGAGGGTCAAATATTTTAGATATTGTGGACAAAATTGTTCTCTTTGTCACCTGAATTGAATTTTCACTGTCAACTGAATATCCTAGTGTGTCCTGATGGGAATTCCATAGGAGTCCTAGAGTTTTTGAACTCATACCCTTTTCAAACTCCTTGTCCTTACATGGGTTGTCCTGAGTAACTATTTGTGTTTCGTTTGACGTCCATTTACTTAGCTCCATTCCCGCTGTGCTGAGAATTTCCGTTATTTTCATCTTCAAATCTTGTGCTTCCTTAATTGTGTCTGCACCTGATAATAGGTCATCTACGTAGAAGTCATTGACGATCACTTGACTAATACGAGGATATGATTGCTTGTGCATTTCTCCAAGTTCTCGCAAGACCCTTGTAGCCAGGAACGGTGCCGACGCTGTGCCATATGTTACAGTATTCAGTTCGTATGTTCTGATAGGATCTGAGTCATTTTCTCGCCATAATATACGCTGAAATTTTCGTTGGGTTTGTGCTACAAGTACCTGTCTGTACATTTTTACAATGTCGGCAGAAATGACGTATTTATGTCGCCGAAATCGCAGGACAATAGAAAAAAGATCTTGTTGTATCTTATAGCCAATTTCTTGCACATCGTTGAGAGATACTCCAGTTGTCGTCTTCGCTGAACCATCGAAAACGACGCGTAATTTTGTAACATTGCCATTTGTTTTCATAACGGCATGATGTGGTAGATAGAAAGAAGGCTCCTCATTGCATTTATCTTCTGATACTTCAGACATATGATGTAGTTGCTCATATTCTTGCATAAATGTCACATATTGTTGCATAAGTTCTGGTTGTTTCTTCAATTTACGTTCCAAAGCTAAGAATCTCTTCATCGCTGTATCGAATGAATTTCCTAATGTCTGAATTTTTTCATTAAAGGGAATTGTCACAATGAATCGTCCGTTGCGGTCACGGGAGGTTGTGGAACGAAAGTTTTTCTCACATGTTTCTTCAGGGATAAGTCGCGTGCTGTCTGTAGTCGCGTCACATTCTTCTACCTTCCAAAAACGTTCCATTTGATGCAAAAGATTTTCGCTAGTGGCTGATTGTTTTGTTGTTAAATGACACAACGTAAGACTGCTGTCGATACCCTTATTTGAAGTTACTGTACCGCCTAGAATCCAACCAAGTTGCGTCTTCTGTAAAATAGGTTGGTCTGGATGTGTTCGTATTTGTCCAATACATAGAAGATCCCAAAACAATCCAGCTCCAATTAGCAAGTCGATCGGCCGCGAAAAACAAAATTCAGGATCAGCTAGCGTGATTCCAGGGGGTAATTTGAACTGATCCACACTGAATGCTACGTTCGGAGTGTAGCTGGTGATCCGTGGCATTATCAAACAGGTCATTGTCCTTGTAAAGCCACTTGTTTTGGAGTGCATCTTTACTTCTGTCTTGTAGTCAACGTTACGGGTTGCATTTTCAATTCCAGAGACTATAATTGTCGCTTGTGTGCATGGTAGTTTCAAGCGAGTCCATAAATCCTTCGTGATGAAATTGGATTGAGATCCAGAGTCAAGCAAAGCCCTGCATTCATGTCGTTTTCCTTGCTTGTCCTGGATTAATACGATCGCTGTTGATAATAGTACATGCGAAGTGTTTGAGTTCGCTGATTGGGCTACCATTGTTACCGAGGGTGCTGTAGATGTTGAGGGAGTCACAGGTGTTGGTTCATTGTTACTATTGCTTGTTTGATGTTGATTACTAATATCTTGATGAAGTAGCGTGTGGTGTTTTCGGTGGCATTTTTTACAATGCCCGTAGTTACATGATTTGTTCCTATGCCCTGGATTTAAACAGTTGAAACATAGTCGCATTTTTTGTACTTCTTCGACTCTTCTCGCTGGAGTAAGTTTCTTGAATCCTTCACAGTAGTACAAAGGATGAGGTTTTTTACAAAATAAACAGCTGATTGTGTTGGTTACAACATGAGATGTCACTTGTTCTGTTTTTCTATAATTAAATGGTCTCTTATCGTTCGTACAATGACCCTTACCAGAATAAATTGGCCTTTCTGTTGTAGTCATTTCAAGATATTTACAATGGTTTTCCAGTACGTTAACAAAGTCTCTTAACGTAGGTTTACCAACCAACTTAACCCTTTGCCGTTCCCATTCACGTTTTGTCGAAGCATCCAACTTGCTTGTAATAATATAGATGACAAGTGTAGACCAAGAGTCAGTAGGTTCACCTAATGCCTTTAATGCTAACAAATTGTTATTCATATCGTCTAACAATTGTCTGAGAGAGATGTGGGATTCCTTAGTAATAGTCGGCAGTTCAAAAAGTCCCTTGGTGTGATGGTGGATTAACGCTCGTGGATCTTCGTATCTATCCTTAAGACATTGCCACGCTAAGGTATAANGAAACGTGAGACAAATCTACCATCATACCTAGACGGTTCATTTCGAGAATTATTTTCTGAAAATAAAATCGTTATATTAGGAAAATATTCTAATTAAACAGTTATTTATATGACATGGGTATCGGAAAGTGCTATTTTGACTCACTCGTCGAAAAAACTAAAAAACTTTTGAGTATTTCCGTTTCTATCAGCTACTAATGCTGGAAAGCGGGTAGTCCCTGCAGACTACGGCAGAGGGTTGGACGGAAGACCCTCTTCAGCCTCCTTTTAGAAATGGTGGTTATAACTGGGTGGTGGTTGGTGTGAGAAAGATAAGGCCGACGAAATGAAGACAGAAAAGTGTGAAATATTGACTATCTGGGGAATATTACTGTCCCAGCATCTGTCTAATTGATCCAAGGACTGTCAGACGAAACCGGAATCGAACCGGTGTCCTCCTGAATGCTAAGCAATGCTCTAAACCTTAAAACTCTAGACCAAGGGTCGACAACTGGTGGACTGCTGGCCAAGTCCGGACTAAAAAAAGTCAAAAAGTGGACTGCCAAAATTTTTTGAAAGTAAATTACCCAAAGAAATTTAAAAAATATTTTTCTGTAGGTAACAAGATATGTTTGAGCTTTAAACGTCACTCTTATCGTTTTTTGGAGGAAGGAGTATATTTTCTCTGAATCTCGGTAAACATTTTCAAAAACATCCAGACCCCACCTAAGATTAGTTGCCGACCGCGCCGCTCATTCACACTTTAATTGTTANTATTAGCGAATCAGAATGTGTTACGTTATTTCGATAAACAATTAAATATTTCTTCAATTTTGCAGAAATAACCGCGTGTTTTATAAAAAGTAGATAATTAAATTGTTTCTTTCATTTTCACACAAGACATTCTCAGATCCGTTTATAAAAAAATCCTTAAGATGTCCTCTATGGAAATAAATGAAACACAGAAAGCAATTTGATTCTGACTTGTAATTTATGTAAAGTTAAAAATTATTTATTAAGTCTTACTTGTCCCCCAACTTTTCCCGCTCTTAGTCTAGGAAGGTCAGTGAAGCAGGTGTTACATGCAACTTTTCCCCATGATGGATCATCGATTAAATTTTTTGAAAAGTCGAATTTGTCCAGTTGATTACGTACGAGCCTTCTCAAGTTCCAAGCCAAATCGTTGTGCCTGTCGGATTATGTAATTAAAATAAGTTATGAACTGATGCTATCCTGATTCGGGTAGAATTGGTTCATATCCAGCATCTGAGATGGTAGGACCTCTGAAGAAGTTCGCCACTCGTGCTAGCGAAACGTTAGAAAGCAACTCCCACCGACGAATGCCTTTACACCCGTTCCAAGTTCGTAGAACATTCTCAGAACCGACATTCGACTGTCTATTAAATGGCCTCCTTCGACCCCTATGAGACTGGCGATTTTTTTTCTTTTGATTGCCCTTAGTATACCTATCAACACAATAAAGTACAAGAGATACCTCAAATAAAGGAGGATTCTCGTGGATCTAATAAAAGTTTCAAGTTAAAAATTTTAACATAGGAGACTTTCGACATCTAGGATGACTACAGGAATGAGGAGGAGATACTAGGAAGTGTAAGTCAATAAGGAGACTGAGAGATAGGATAGTAGGGTACCTTGTCAGTTGTCTTCCAGTTCAAATGGGGTTGTAATCATCATCACAGGATAAATCACAGATTAAGTTAAAATTTAAAACATCAAAGACTAAATTAACAAGTATTTTAATGTGTTCTTGTGATATTAATTTTATATTTTAGTCTGAGATGTTTTAAATTTCAACTTAATCAGTGATTTATCCTTTTTGAATTGAAAGACTTGTTGGACAAATAGATAATAAATTATTGCAATTTTAAATTTATGTGGAAGGCAACGAGAAACCATCACATTATGATATCCCAAGTAAAACACACCAAACTAAAATAATGGCGTCTTCTGGAGTAAAGCACTCCGGCCAGTTACGTCCCATTCGGATGTCCAGGTAGGGACTACCTCTGGGGATGTCATCAATAAGTGCAATAGAGGTAGGTGCAATATTTCACGAGTCGGAGCGTGGAATGTTAGAACAATGAGGAGAGTAGGAAAATTGGAAAAGTTAAAAGTTGATAGTTAAGGATGTGGGTTGTTCTAGTTCTAGAGAAATGCGAATATTAGCTCAGGATAGGAAAGAGTGGAGGTGCGTATCCCACTAATCTTAGGACTGACGACCTTATGATAAAGATAAATTTAATCAGCCACAAGCAATGTTGGTTTGCATTATATGTACATGAAAAATACTGACCAGAAAAAGTTCAATTTTCATTTAGTGACATAGATATTAGTAACACGAACAGGAGTAATGAAGGGCAGAAGTTAAATGCTAAAATTTTGAATCAAAATAGGGAAGAGTGGCGGTACGTGTTCAGCCAGTCTTCCAACTGACGAACTTATTGTGGTGATAACGAATTTCAAGTTATTACGGAACCTAATGAAATTTTCAGTTAAGGAAACATTAAAAAATATTTATATCATTGGCATTTTATCAATAACTAGCGACCCGCCCCAGCTTCGCACGGGTGCAATGCTGATACTAAATATGTATATTTTTGTTTTGTTTACATTATTATCGAAAAGGGGAAATCTTCAAAAGATACCCCCTGAACATACTAAATATGCTACAGAATGTCTTTATATACAACATTCACAGTTTTTTGTCATTAGACAATACAAACCGGCCTCGCGGCCGGTACCGCCGCATCCGCTATGTCCCTGCATTTTAAATCTGTAATATCTTCGAAAATATTCACTTAAATTACATGCTGTAAAGGGCCATATTGATCTATATTAAATGCACAATGTATTTAAAAGTACTTAATTGGATAAAGATTAATGCTGTATTGCTTAAAATCGCTTCGTAAATAAGTCATTATCTCTCATAAAAAGTAAAGGATAAAAATGGTCATTGTGAGTTATCCCTAAGAGATAGACATATACCATCGCGGACTTTTTTATAGTTTTATAGACCCTTTTAAGATGTACAATATTGTAGTACATTATTTTGATCTATCTCGTAGGGTTTAGGCAGCGTTTGCAATGTAAGCGCAAAAAGTGTGTTTATTTACATCACATTAGAAACCTCTAAAATTATCAGTGTTTCCCTACTATATTATGCATGTATTATTCATTTAAACCTTCCTCTTGAATCAATCTATCTTTAAACAAAACCGCATCAAAATCCGTTGCGTAGTTTTAAAGATTTAAGCATACATTGGGACAGAACGCGGGAAAGCGACTTTGTTTTATACTATGTAGTGATAAATGAATTTATAAAATGTGTCTAATGTTTTGCACATCGACCAGCGTTTACATTATATCACAAAACTGTCAGCAGTTATAGAGAAGTATATGCACGATTCCATTCACTATCCTTACCTTCTGATGAATCGACGAATTCCAGATTATTACTGAATTTACGAATTAAATTTTTGATAACGTCAATTTGATCTAAAGCCACCTGAACAGATTCCTTATACTGGGTCTCGCAGCTTCCAAAAGCAACCCAAAACTAATCGTTTAAAAAATAAAAAAGTAGGTAACAGAAATCATTACAACATAGCAATTACATTAAATCAAACTGAAACAGGCAATTTAAATTCCTTTTACTACAATTTTTGTTCCTAAAATAAATATTTCATTTTATTCGTCTAATTACTCTCAAAATGTACTTGAATTGTATATAAGTGGTTAATTACTGGTTGAAATAATATAATTTTCTAATGTTTTACTTTCCTTTATAACTAATTCAAACTTAATAACACACAAAAAAAACTAAATTTTTATGACAACGCAAAAATTACAATTTTCGATTGTAAATGACTGAATTTATAAATTCGTAATATCAACTAAAATACCTAGTAAATTTATTTCTGATGGGATTTTATTTTAAGAAAAAGAAAAACGGACTAGGGGGATAAATTGAAAATACCGCTTTACTATTTAGGTATATTTTCGTTTTTCATATTCTCCGTGCAGTCAAGTAACAATTCCCGGAGGAACGTTAGAAGTATTGGTACCTACTTAAATCATATTAGCGAATCAGAATGTGTTACGTTATTTCGATAAACAATTAAATATTTCTTCAATTTTGCAGAAATAACCGCGTGTTTTATAAAAAGTAGATAATTAAATTGTTTCTTTCATTTTCACACAAGACATTCTCAGATCCGTTTATAAAAAAATCCTTAAGATGTCCTCTATGGAAATAAATGAAACACAGAAAGCAATTTGATTCTGACTTGTAATTTATGTAAAGTTAAAAATTATTTATTAAGTCTTACTTGTCCCCCAACTTTTCCCGCTCTTAGTCTAGGAAGGTCAGTGAAGCAGGTGTTACATGCAACTTTTCCCCATGATGGATCATCGATTAAATTTTTTGAAAAGTCGAATTTGTCCAGTTGATTACGTACGAGCCTTCTCAAGTTCCAAGCCAAATCGTTGTGCCTGTCGGATTATGTAATTAAAATAAGTTATGAACTGATGCTATCCTGATTCGGGTAGAATTGGTTCATATCCAGCATCTGAGATGGTAGGACCTCTGAAGAAGTTCGCCACTCGTGCTAGCGAAACGTTAGAAAGCAACTCCCACCGACGAATGCCTTTACACCCGTATCAGAACAGCATTAGTTCACCTATTGACCGCGAAAGCATTTACCAAAATAGATTATCTTATCTTTAAAATTGGATAACACTGGGAACCATCCCATAAAAAATATAAATAAAAATTATTTTATTATCATCTAAACACGTTTACGTAAAATAAGAATTGAGTAATACATTGGAAATAAGTACATATATAGCATTTACCTGATAAATGAACATTTAACACACTTTAATCAACGATTTGTAAGGAATAATAAATTTTGATAGCTCTCGTCGTGAACCTGACGAATAATATTAATTAGGAGTACCAATTTCTTTTGTTAATTGAATGAATGATTGGTAGGTTTAGGGTATCTAGTTAAAATTTTCAAACCAAATATACCAATTGTTTTTATCTCCTTGATAAATTTCTATTGTGTATTATGTGCTCAAAAGATTTACTTACGCATCGATTATTGGGAAGTTGTTTAACGCCTCTCGTCCTGGAAGATCCTCATCCTGTTCGAACGAACCCCCTTCATTCCCAACTGCGTATATTTGTAAAAATGTCAAATAAATTTAACTGAATAAACACAATAATTGACTTACGCGAGCTGCTATTAGTTGCAATAACTAATACCAGAAGAATGGCACAAAACAATTTCATTTCTGTAGAACTTCGACGTTTATGATGCAAGAGGTACTTATATAAAAGCGGCAAGTAATTTGGAAGGAAATTGTTTAGTTCATTTCTCTTAACACGCTGTTATCATAATAATCGTGCAAGATGATGCTGCTTGTTTTCTTTTTAAATTACTACTGCGTTGTATAACGGAAATAAGTCTTATTAATCTTTATATATCTATGTATATTTTGTTGTATTAATTTATTTTTGTAATACATTGTACGAAATTATACTTGAAAAAGTCCGAAAAATATACAATTAACGGGATATGTACCCACTAATTGTTTTCAATGTATTGAAAAAAGAACTTGTACATATAGTTAAAAGTTAAATTAAATAACTTACAGCAATACTTATCGAAGTAGTGCGAAATAATTTAAAATGGATTTAATTTTATTTTACGAGCTGATATAGGTTTCCAACCAGTTTGACACTTTACGGTTAGACAGGCAGTATAATTTGAAAACTCTTGATTTTCAGTAGATTTCTTTCTAAACTTTTACGAAAATATCAGTTCAAATTACATGATTTTTAAAGTAACTAGAAGTGCCTTATGTAAGTATTTTGAAATTCGTGATTTTTAGAGTTTTTCCTGAATGTATACCACAATATGATCATCCTTTAGCCCAATTTATAATGCCCTAACTCAAGTATCTTATATAAGTTCTTATGATTTGTAATACTTTTGAGTTTTGACAATAGACAGACAGATCGACTGGTTTGAAATTCATGACTGAAATTTTTTCTGAAATTTGTACCATATGATCTTTCTTGGATGGTCTTGGAAGATCCTAGATTAAGTAGAAGTGCTTTATATTGGTTTCCATGACTACTTATACTTTTGATAAATTGACGGATAAACAGGCTAATATGAAATTCGCGATTTTCAGATTTCTTTCTGAATTTTTACCAACAGGTCAGTCCAAATTTGATTGTTCTAGATTAACTAGAAGTGGTTTATATATTAAGTTTCCATAACCAGTTATACTTTAGTTAAACAGACAAACAGATAGGCTAATTTCAAATTCGTATTTTTGAATTTTTACCAAAATATATATATAGGGTTGTTCGGAAAGTCATTTCTTTTTTTTTTGTGGAAATGAAAGACAGTTTTCGTATAATAAACAAATACTTATATTATATATTGACCGTTCTGGTCCAACATCTTTTGCCATCTTTCTGGTAGTAGCATAATTCCACGCTCATAAAATTTTTGGTCTTTGCTGGCAAAAAACTGATCGAGGAGGTTTTTGACCTCCTCATTTGAGGTGAAGGTTTTACCGTCTAAAAAATTTTGGAGTGACCGGAACAAATAATAATCCGATGGTGCCAGGTCTGGAGAATATGGTGGGTGTAGCATTGTATCCCATTCAAGCTGTAAAAGCTTTTGGCGAGTGACCAAACTTGTGTGAGGTCTCGCGTTGTCTTGGTGAAACACTACACCTTTCCTGTTGATTAGTTCTGACCTTTTCTGTTGAAGTGCATCATTCAGTTTGTCCAGCTGATGACAGTAGACTTCCGAATTAATCGTTGTGTTATCCGGTAAAAGCTCAAAAAAAAACGATTCCTTTAAAATCCCACCAAACAGACAGCATCACCTTTTTTTGGTGAATATCGGCTTTGGAAATGGTTTGAGCCGGTTCATCTTTTTTGCTCCATGACCTCTTGCGTTTGACGTTGTTGTATACAACCCATTTTTCGTCCCCAGTGATGATGCGCTTCAAAAACGGATCATTTTCGTGACGTTTGAGAAGCGAATCGCAGACGTCAATGCGGCGACACAGATTTCTCTCTGTGAGAACATGGGGAACCCATACATCGAGCTTCGAGGATAATCCCAGGCCTTTCAAGTGGTCATAAACTGTTGAATTTGATAAATTTAACCTCAATCCGATCTCACGTGTTGTTATTCGCCGGTTCACATCAACTAATGCCTTTATCGCGTCTTTATCAGCTTCAACCGGCCTTCCCGAACGTGGTGCATCTTCGACATCAAAATTGCCGGATCGAAATTTAGCGAACCAGTTCTGGCACTGGCGTACTGTCAACACACCTTCTCCATACACATCAGTCAATTTCTTTCTGGCTTGAACAGCATTTTTACCCTTTCTGTAGTAAAACAGTAAGATATGTCGAAAATGCTGCTTATCGCTCTCCATATTTAAAAGGGCACCAACCAAAAACTACTGCGTAGAATTAATTGGAATTTTTCACACACAAGCCTTGCTATATGAGCTCTCAAAGCATATAAAAATTATACGGCTTAAATGTGAAGTTGGGTGCAAAAGAATACTATTAAATCCTCTGTCGGGAAAAAACGAACAACCCTATATAATAGGTTTTCATGATCAGTAGCTACTCTGAAATTCGCGATTTTCAATATTTTCTTAAATTTGTACCACAAGATCTTACTTCTGCCCAAATTAAAGATTAAATTAAAATTTTATTTTCTATTTGGTTTTTCAAAAATACGTTTTGTTCCGTTTTGAAACAGGAGCCAACATTCAAATGTTTAGACAGATTTAAACGTAAAAATAAATCTGTCACAACTTTCTGAAAATGAAAACAAGGAGGTTTCCATTTTTATTATTATATGTAGGTATGCCTTAATTTTTTTTTTTTAGTAAATTGCATATATAGGTAATTTTTGCAGGCATGGTAAAATATCTGAGTATTTTAGGTATCAATAATGCACTTATATTCATTATATTCGTTTATTATAATTTTAATAATAATATATGTTATAATCAAAGGTCGATATGCAGTCTCTTCCCAAAATGACTGGTTTATGCTAGATTTGACCAAAGCTTTGAGGCAAACCTCGGAATAAATTCGAATTTGAGCATTTGACTGAAGTATTTTTAGTTAAACCTAGAAGTTCCTAACTTCAAACGTCGAAAGTAAAATAATCTGTTTAGGACTTTGCCAAGTTGATCCTAGACTCGGTTTTTTTAAACAGGTTTATACGTGTCTTGCGGTGTTCCGATAAATTATTTTGTCATTTCATGTTTGGACATTGAGCTTGCGAATCAAATAGTGTTGTTACTGAAATCGCGGATAAAATGAAGTTTAAAGAGAAAATTACTAATCTGAATAAACATAAGTGTTGATTTCATATTAGAAATAAACAAACGTATGGGCAGATTATCTGTGAGATAGAATCAGTTAAAGCAGCTATAAAGAAAACGTCTTTCCATTTCGTTTTATTATGCCTAATCCAACAAACTAAGACATTCTAATATCTAATTGAAGTTTGGTTGGTCAAACCCCGATTTAATGAAATTCAATTTCTACGGTTTCCCGACCAAATTAGTTTCTCCTGGGTTTAACGAAAATTCTTTAGTCAAAGGTCAAAAATAGTCATTTATTTGGGCTTTAAGTCACACCTGAGGATTGACTAGTCAAACCTAGGAGTGCCGGAGCTTCGAGATTTGACTATAACATACATAGTAATTTTCCTTTAGACTGATTTCTAAGCTAAAATGCTATATGTCAGAAACATATACATGACAATAACTGTAAATATTACAACACCATTGAATGAACGTTTAGCGATTGAAGCCTGTGCACTAGGAAGCGATGGACTTGTATTATTGAGGAGTGTTCTACAGTTCCAAACCGAAACATTGTCTACTGCATCTAAATCTTCGTACGAAATCCATTCTTGATAAGGCTCTTCGTTTGCTAAATTATCCCTTACCTGAAATTATTATCTAATATCTCATACCGCAGTAAATAAATAAATTTATTTTAATAAAAGCATGATGTTTCGACACAAATTTTTATTTACGCAACAGTCACTATGAAGAAACTTGTAGGTTCTAATATGTCTCTAGCTAGCTCTTTATGTCTGAGAAGGTATCCTATCATAATATCTATCATTTTGCTTATTGACTTTAATAACGCTCTTTATTTTCATACTCTTTCTAATACTTCGTCATTTCTATCCACCGTATTTTTAACATCTTTTTATAACACTTCATCCCTGCGTAATCCCTTGTTTTATATCCCTAACGCTTTTTTCATCCTATTATTTGACCACAAATATCGACATTCGGCGGCTTTCGTCTTCTACATAAATATCACTTTAACGTTCCTTTAACATCATCATAAGGTCGTCAGTTCTAAGACTGGTTCGACCCGTACCTCCAGTTTTTCCTATCCTAAGCTAATCTTCGCACTTTCCTAAAACTATAACATCCCACATCCTGAACTATTTCTGAACAATAATTTAATATAGGTCTACCTATACTACTCGTAACTTTTGTTACTGCTTCTAATATGTCTCTAACTAGTCATTCGTGCCTGAGAAGGTGTCCTAGTAACCTATCTCGCCTATTTTTTATTTTCCTTTGTTCTATTCTTTCTAATACCTCCTCATTTGTAACCTTCTCTATCCACGGTATCCTCATCATTCGCCTGAAACACTACATTTTGAACTCATTTCAAAATGAATCATTAGCGAACACAGAAGTGACTGTTTTTTTAGGAAGGCGACCCGACCTGCGCTATCTTCTGTTTTTTCTTCCTAGTTTTATACGATACCGTTTCCATTTTATTTAAGGTTATCTCTCTAACTGTTCCTTGCTAGATGCTAATGATGCTATATCACCTGCAAATCTAAGCATACTAATCTTTTGCCTGTATATATATATCCCGTAAGTTGCCCTTTCTTTAATGATGTTTATCGCGTCTTCGCGTCTTATACAAACTATGTATCACTCTTCTAAATCTGTACCTCAGCCCTACAGTTTTAAGTGTATTCAGCATCTTGACATTGTGGAAAGGTTTTTTCTAAATATACGAATTCTATGTATGCGCTCTTTCCTTTTCTTTTTGTTTTCTCTATTGTTACCCGTGACCTCCCGCATTCCTCTATTTCTTCTTCCCCTAATAGTTCTTCCGCCACTTTTTCCATCCTTCTCTGTACGATTTTTGACGCATAGGAAATTGAGCAAATTGTTCTAAATGTGACGCATCTATCCGCGCTTTTCTGGTTTGGTATGTCTACTATCACGTTCCGTTTATAATTCTCCGGGACTTTCCCGTCTCGTGAATATGTTTTCTAACCTGTCGTCCTGTATGTTTTAGGATTTCCGCCTGTATCCCATCTATATTTGGTACCTTATTATTCTTAAAGTTTTCTAATGCTACACATCAAACTCTTCTCTCATTATGGGCGAACCTAGCTCACGTCTCTACATATCTCCTTTCTCTAATAAATCTCCATAAACTTTTAAGTACTCTTTCCACCTAACTGCTTTTATTCTACCTTCTATCCTAACATTCCTTACAACAAACAAAAATTGAATTTGAAAAAAATTGGGGACTGTAAAAAGTGCGATGCAATATGTTTATTGAAACTGAATTCTCGAAAAATAAGTTATAAACTGAAAAAGGTTTTTAATGTATAGGTAGATATTTAAATATTTAGTAAATATATTACCCTTTCTACTTCGTAGAACACCCTCAGAAAGTTTCTACCAGCTAGTAATTGTAAGGTTTCATTGGTCCATCTGGTTGAGTTTAGTTGTTGAAGTCGATCAAACAAAACGGGATATTTTGATACATCTTCCAAGCCTCTAGGCATGCTAAAAATTGTTTAAACAATTCTGATACAATACAAATTACTCCCATACATCTAGTTCCAAAGAATGGTTATGTCTAAAGTAATGAAAATATTCAACGATTTGAATTGAAAATTTTAAAAATAGTTTAGAAATAATTATATTTTAAAAATGGACATTGCTCAAATAATGTGTAAAAGAATAAGAAGCAATAAGGGTTGTAACGATTTATTGTTAGTGTTTACAGCCTTTATTGGTACTGATTCTGTTACACATATTCAAAGTAAGGCGAAGAAATGGAAAATTGTTGAAATAATAACTGATTTTTTTAAGATCATAAGTATTACAAACATTTTCAAACTCTGCTGAAATCAAATACCTACATCTAGATACCTTTTATAAATGTTACTACGATGAAGTAATGATTTTTGTGTATGTTTTTTTGCTTTTATTGTTAATGACATTCAGTGCCATGGAAAAAAATAAAATTTTCTTATTTCATTCTCAATTGTGCTCGCTTTAAATACATTTTTCTAACCTTTATGTTTCTTAAATTTCTTTAAAGATAATTTATTAACACCGCATAAGGCATAAGATGAATGCTAAAGACGACACGACCGAGGCAACATAACTGATGTAATATATTTTTAATATAGGTGATTGCCTCATTTATTTACTTTTTATTTATTTTTGAAGAAAAATTAACAAGGTTTTCTTTGAGATGTAGATAAAAATCTAAAGTGTGACTAGCAACTTTTTATCAGGGTATCAGTGTTCATTTCTATTCATATTTTTTAATAACTTCATATTATAAGTACTTTTCTTTTCTTTTTTTTGAAAATTCCTTTATCAATTAGTTAAACATTCATTACGTTTAAGAAACAGGAAATCATTATGGTTTATGACTTTTTTTATTTGCCATTGTGGTTAATGTTATCACACTTACGAATCAACTCCGTCGTAATCAGCACCAATTCCGACATATTCGACGCCTATTTGATCCACAATATAATTGATATGTCCTGAAACAGGTTTAACAATAATTGAACATTTTGTTACATACTGGAATTTTTTTTAATGTATACTTACTCACTATGTCATCTAATTCTGCTGCTGTCGCATTGTTGTTGACAAATCCACTATAAAAGTTAACCATTATAATTCCATTGTTGTTTCTCTACAATAACAGGAAAGCAAATATTTCATTATTGCACACATACTTAAGTGATAGTTATCAAATATACGTGTACTACTGTAAAATCCCGAATGATGGCAAACCCTACAATTTTTTTTTTCAATTAAAACCTAAAATCTAACAAATAGTGATGCTAAAAACTGAAATTGTTATAAAATAATTAATTAAAATTAAAAAGAAGACTCACCACTAATTACCACAAAAACTTTTCGAGCGAACACGTGTTTCGCCCACTTCATACGTGGGCATTATCAACGTGAGACTGTATAATAACACGTATGAAGTGGGCGAAACACGTGTTCGCTCGAAAAGTTTTTGTGGTAATTATGGGTGAGTCTTCCTTTTAATTTTAATTAATTAATATTTACCAGCTGTATTGGAAAAACACTATTGTATGAAAATAAATGAAAGTAAAACAAATATACTGGTATGCAAGGGAAGAAAAAGTAGAGAATATAAAGATAGGCAACGAAAGTTTAGATAAAGTGACTGATTTTAGGTACCTATCTAGAAGGTCAGATAAGTCAGGACGGAAGGAGTAGTAGGGATATAAAGCAAAGGATAGCGCAGGGTCGTGTCGCCTTTAATAAAAAGAAGTCACTTCAATTCTCGCGAACGATTAATTTAGAAATTCGTAAAAGATTGTTAAAGGTGTCTGTTTGGAGCGCGGCGTTGTACGGGTACGAAACATGAACGGTGAGCGCATTGGAAAAGAAAAGTTTAGAAGCGTTCGAAATGGGGTGTTACCGGCGAATGATGAGAATACCGTGGATAGAGAAGGTTAGAAATGAAGAGGTATTAGAAAGAATAGGATAACATAAGACACCATGGAAGTAAATAAGAAATAGACGATATAGGTTGGTAGGACACCTTTTCAGGCATGAATGTCTAGTTAAAGACATTAGAGGCAGAAACGGAAGTTAGGAGTGGTAGAGGTAGACCTAGATTAGATTACTTTTCGCAAATAGTTAAGGATGTGGGATATTCTAGTTTTAGGAAAATGCGAAGATTAGGTCAGGATAGGAAAGAGTGGAAGTGGGTGTCCAACCAGTCTTAGGACTGTCGACATTATGATGATAATAACAGAAAGTCAGATAATTCATAATGGAGGGAGTAGTAGAGATATAACACAGAATATAGCGCTTTTTATTTATGATAAAAAAAAGGTAAAAACAAATTTCGAAAGCCGCAATTTGAGCATTCTTGTAGACACGCCATATTGACACGCAAATGTCTTCTTTTTGGGAATTTTTACCTATGAGTTTATTTACAGTTACATTTGATTTAAGTGAGAGGCCTAGAAACCTTCGACCATCTACCTCGATTGACCTTCAGATCTATCGCAGAGCGATTTCATTTTTCATGATAGATCCTATAATATAAGCCACTCCGGTAATATTTTCAATACTATAAAGTCACAAATTACGAATCAATTTCGTATTAACTGTAAAAGGCGATGCTACCAATGGAAGTGTTCACATGTAAATGATAATAGACACTTAGTAATACTTACCAAAAGCTGCAACGTATCATCGTGAACATTTCTGTTATGTTGACATATCGAATACGATGATGAATGGGAGAAAATAACTGGAGCTCTACTAGCCATAATTGCTTGATTCATAACCGCATGGGAAACATGGGACAAATCTACCATCATTCCCAATCTATTCATTTCACGAACAACTGTCTAAGAATTAATAAAATCGACTTCAGAATGATCTATAGTACGTACTAAAAATATTGTTCAATGTAAGAATATGAAAAGCTTTTTATCAAAGTTCTCAAATGTAAATTATTTTCTTGATATACAAAAAGGGTATAAAAACTCAAAGAGATGTACCTACGGAATAACTATAGCGATCTATGCGTACAGACTCGTCGAAAAAACTCTTATCATTTTTAAAGTTTCGTTGCGTTGTAATGTATACAGTTATATTTTACCATTTAAATTAAATTATTACCTTTCCATATTCGGTTAAATTGAGCACAGGAGCTGCATCATCGACGTAGGAATTGTCAGCCCTAAATTAAAACACGTTAACTTATTTTATTAAGACATTTTATTATGTATTATAATTTAATTATATTAAAAGGCTTCTTAGAGAAATAGGACATGTAGTACAAGGAATAACGAATCAGAAACCCATTAGAAAATAAGGAAAAAGCGGATAGATGGAATGAATAATTAGGAAATCTGTACGCAGGGCAATAGTTAGGAGGTGTAATAATAGAATAAGACAGCGGGGAGGTAGATGGATTGTAAACCCCCATAATAAGAGAGTTTGAAATGGAACTAGAGAAATTAAGGAATAGTAAGGTACCAAGTATAAATCGGATGCAATGCAAGTTTTAGAACATGTAGGTCGAAAGGTTAGAGATCATTATTAAAACTAGCGACACTTACATTTACAAGGCAGGGAAAATTCCAGATGGTTATAAACGGAATTACCAAAAGAGAAGAGCGCGGATAGTTGCAAGAATTTTAATCTTAATTAGAATCATTCCGAGAATGTCGTAAAATAAAGCTCAAGGAATTTTAGAGAATGACCAATTCGGGTTTAGAAGAAAGAGAGGAACACCCGAGCCCATTTAGCTTTACGGTTATTAGGTGAGAGAAAACGACGAAATTTAGGTTAAGTCAGATAACTCAGGATCAAATCACTATACGACGTCTATATGACGGTCACCCTGGGCCCCAAGTACGTTGGAGGCTGTTGTCGATTACATATTCGTGTTGAGAAATCCTCAAAACCCCCAAGTAAATCATTTTAATGCATTTTTGAAGATGAATTGATCTCTGAAAGTTTGTAGACGGTCTCACAAATCGAATGCAGAAAACGGCATCTCAGTCCGACTTACTGCACAAAAATTCGAAAGTTTTCCCTATTTTTGTGCTTTATTTCGTCTACTAAGAGGGCGTTATGGAAGTCAGTGAAAAAGAGGCGATCAAAATCGCGATCTGCGTCTGTTACTTTCGATATTATTCATGAGGAACTTATACTGTTCCAAATGTATTCTTTTTTCACTAAATCGAATTTAAAACATTAAAAAAATGCAAATAAATGACTGGGAAAGTTAAATATAAAATTACCATGGTGTGTTGCAGGAATGTGTGAGGGTCATGTAGCGGACACCTAATTCGTAAAAAAGTCTCAAAACTCCCAAACGAGAGTCCATTGAATGTCCTCCCTCTACTCCAATGAGACTTGCAATTTTGCTTTGATTAAACGCTTGTACAATATCTGAAACAAAATCTTCATATCAACTAGAGTGGTAGAAATTCCGAAGGTATAATTTACTATTAATTAACAAATATACAGAATATTTATCGTTAGGCATAGATTAGTTTATTTTGGAACCCAGTACCACTTCTGGTATTTTTAATTTTATAGCAACATACATAGGTAATCTGAGCATGCAGGAAGTGTTTCATTAAAAGAAAATGTGCTGATATTTGTGATTTGATCATTACTGTCGGGTATGAAACGTGAAATCTGAAATAAAGTGAACATTTTATTTTAAATTTAGTTGCATCAGACCAGTGGCGTAGCGTAAGTTTCTGCCATCCGGGGTGAAGCCAAAATTTGCCGCCCTTTTCTATGTCTACTTTTTATGATACGGTGACAGGGATCTGGTTGGTGATTATGTTATTAATATTTATTTATTTATTTATATGATTTTTCTGCAAAATCTGGTAGATCTGATTGGAACAAATATGACAACCCGATTTGTATATGTTCAAAAGCAAAACGCGTGTTGGGATTCCCCAAAATAACGGATAATGCTCACTCGCTCTCACGAAGTGTTTTATGATTAAGTTAAAAAGATTTTAAGAAAATATGCAGATACCAATGTTTACGTAAACATAGGGAGGTAAAAGCTTTGCTTATTTTTGATGACAAGGGGGGGTTAAAATTTCTAAAACTTAAAAGGTGTTCCATGACACAAATTATTAAAAATTGGTATAAATACTAATAAATTGAGGCATCTAACATTACTGTGAGGCGGACCTGATTCTATCTAATACCGAAAGAAATATTTTTGCCGCCCCTACTTTTACTCCGCCCGGGGTACATGACTCCCTCTGCTTCCCGCATGCTACGCTACTAAATCAGACTTTCAAGTATACTGCAGAGTTGAAGAAGGAATAACTTATGAGGAAAATGAATGAACACCATTACAAAATAGAAACTTTTGAGTGTTGCAGTCAGACTATGCCGGAAGATAGAGCGGAAGGCCCTCATCAGCCTCCTATTAGGAATAGTCGGAATGGGTAGATGGTGATTGAGATGAGAAAGATGAGGCGAATGAAATGGATTGAGGACAGAGTGAAAAATCACCTAGGGAATATTACTGCCCTAACATTCGCCTAAATTATCAAATTATACAATCTAACCTTAGAATAAAATTACTTGAAATAACTGCTGCGGAAATTATAGAAATAACTTACCGTCTGCTGTTGTAGCCAATAGTAGATCATTGGGATATGCTTTCACCAATCTCTTTATAACATCAATCTGTTCTAGCGTTTTTCCTAGAGCATCTTTGTATTGAGTTGAACAACCTACGTATGCTACCCAGAACTTTAAACACAAATAAATATTATAAAAACTTTGATACTTTGTAATTAGTATCGAGGAACGCTTGGGTAAAAATACACTTTAATTATAAAAACAATTAATAATTTATTAAAATATTTGTTCGCAAGAAGTATACAATTTTATGAAATCAATATGCAGGGTGATCCTAAAAGTCTTTTTTCTTTTTCTTTTTGAAACCAATTTAACAGTTGCAAGTGCCTGGAGATGTTCCAAGGAGAGCTCATAGCATTGATATTTATTGGAAGCATGTAGGACATTTTAGTTTTCTTTATGAACAGCATGGAAAAGAATACTATTCTAGTCATTTTATAGAAATATAAAGAAACTTCGGTAAAAAACTAAGAAATAGGCAGAAGTTCATTTAGTAATGCTAATTTTTGCTGGTTAGATTCTTGACGCCGTAACCCTGCTTTCACACAGACGGTTTTCTAACGGCAACCGTGCCGTGCCGTGCCGTAATTTCATTTTGGTTTGCGTTCACACTGCACACGGTTTTTCACGGTTTAGTTTTGTTTTGATACATGACCAAAATGGACGAAAGAAAAAAACGCATGTTGTTACTAATGATACGGCATAATCGCAAAAAAACACAAAAAACAAGAAGATTTTGGATTCATCCACTACTTGAAAACAGACAATGGATGGGTGTATTTGTTACATTATTTCATGAGCTACGAGAGGATAGCTCCAAATTTTTTAATTATTTTCGATGTCCATTAGGAGTTTCGATGAATTATGCGTAAAATTGCAAGATGATTTAAAAATTAGTAATAGTCATCAAAATTAATTGACAATGATTACGCTTTATTTAATATCAAGAGGGAAATAAAAAAAAAATGAGTATCAATCAGAAAACAATCTATCAGAAATAGAAAAAGGTTTTCCTTTCTGTTATGTAACGCTTTGATACCAAAAGAAATCAAATTATTAAAGTTTTCACTGTCTAGCTTATAAGAGATAAAAGAAGATTGTAATATATATCTGTACAAAACCTTGTTTCTTCAAAAATATCCGAGAAAATTTAAATGCTCATATTCAATATATCCTTTGTATTATCTTCCCCAATGATATATTATTAAGAAAGGAGGTAAATTTTTCTTAATTATATAATCTCTACCGATGCTTGGAGTAAGATTTTTACCTTGATAAAGACACTGTTCCAAATATTTTCGCAGAGAATAATAATAATAATAGAAAGACAGATAGAAAAGAATTCGAGTAGAAATATTTACAAAAGGATGTAATATAATGTTTAGTCAAATATATGTTTTAAATTAAATATAGCGGTGTTATTATCCGCCACACTATATAATTTCTTCTGTTAACTGCACAATTCAAAGAGAAAAACGATCCTGAAAACAATTTTTGCCGTGTGAACACACGGCACGTGTGAATACTTCTATACACTTGCTTGTCTCACTGTTGCCGTGCACGGCTACGGCGCCGTGCCGTTGCGTCCCCATGCCGTGCTGCGACGGCAGCCGTGCACGGCTACGGCAGCAAACCGTGCTGTGTGAAAGCTTGCATATAAACCAATGTATTACTATTATACACGGCACGGTTGCCGTGCACAGCCACGGCAAAAAACCGTCTGTGTGAAAGCAGGGTAACGTGCAATAAGGGACGTCGTTCCAAAACGTTCTATAAAAAGGCTCTGATACATTTTTTTTCGTAAAGGTAATACGTACTTTGTTACTTATTAATTTTGGAATATATTTATGATTAAAAAAAGAATTTATTTTACGCAAAGAACATTAGAAATTTTAGTTTTTAATTAAATTTCTCCTCTTTTATTACTGAAATTCAATCTGAAAGATGAAAAGAAACATCTCTGACATTTCTTAAAACCAAGGACCGTATAATATATTGATAAGCTTTTCCCAAAATACCCTTTTACTCAAAAATTGAGCTCAAAATATTTTATTGTTTTCCATAAGAAAGTTATTGCATGATATCTATTACTTTTTTATCAGTATTCATACGTTTTACTCAATCAGTAATCAAATGACAAGATAAAGCATTCCCGTGACTGATTTCGAGTAACAGACAGATACAGGCTAAACCATTGAAAATGGAAGAAGGTGTGTTCCTTACAAGTTGCCGAAATATTGTGAGAAAGAATTTTTGCAAAATCAACACCTAAAGTGTAAACGTTTGAACAGAAAATCATATCCCCTGCATGTGTTTAAAGCTTACGTTTGATCACGATTTAAATTGATCTACCTACCTGAGCGCCTACTTTCCCTTTTCTTAGTCTAGGTATATCGGTAAAACAGGATGAACATGATCCCCAAACAGGGTCGGAAGTTAGGTCTGCCGAAAAATTAAATCCTGACAAATTATTTCGCAGTAGAGCGTAGAGATTGTATGGCAAGTCGTTGTGGCTGCAAATTATTTATCGACTTTAAATTTTATTATTTACAGATGTTAAAAGTAATCATATATATAAGATATTTTGTTTTATTAGAAAGAATTAAAAACAGAATTTCATTACGGTTATTGATGTCTCAGCCTGTCACACCAGATTATATTTATCAAAAGCTATTTACGTTAAAGTAATAAGTCGGTAAAGGTCTAGATGATGGCCTCCACCCCCTTCGGGGATGGGGATAAGGGGGATCGAAAGAGGAGGTCTCCCCCAACACTGTAACATAACATTCGTGGCGGTCTCACTCCCATAAAAAGTTATAGGGGTTCAAAGGTAATAAATATGCCAATTTTTATACATTTCTAGGCATGTAAATATTTATATGGTCATTCTTAAACAATATTGAAAGGTAAAACTAATGAAAAATACATGAATATATTGACAAAGTTATATAAAACATTATTTAAATATCTTTATCAATAGGGTAGGTTAGGTTATCGGGTTTTGTTCAAGTGACCACCCTCTTTCGATCCCCCACCTCCACCTGCTTGATAATATTTTTTTTATTGAATTTTATTTGAATTATAGTGTATGAAAATTGTCAAAATAATCAACTTTCAACCCCCATAACTTTTTATGGGGGTGAGACCGCCGCAAATTTTTTATGGAGTTTTACTCAGGTGACCACCCTCTTTCGATCCACCCTCCCCCACCCCCATCTAACCCCTATAACTTTTTATGGGGGTGAGACCGCCACGAACTTTTTATGGTACAGTGGTGGGGGAGACCTCCTAATATTAGTCGTAAAATGAAATAAACTTTATGGGCTACTAGGTTTTACCCAAGGGTTTTCAAAGATTATCGACAATCGCATAAAACTAATTTTCTTTCTACCAAAATGTAAATTGTCGTGCGGATGCAACCCAGGGTAGGAGACAGTAAAAAGTGGAAGTATAAAGCCTTACTTTTAAGAATTCCATAGATCTTTTAACAATGAAAACACAGAGGATGAGGTTGTTGTATCCTAAATTTTGTTAAAACTTTTTACGACCTCAGTTCACATATTTATTGGACGACTATTCTGCCTTTTATTCATAATAATAGGAAACTAATGTAAATTAATTGTCATTTTTAATTTAACAGTCGAACTCTTATATCTCCATGTTTTATAACTCGAAATCTTTTCTAACTCGAATGTTATTTTGTTGATTGTTTTACAAACATTTATTCCAAACTCATTAACTTGAATTCCTCAGTTTTTATAACTCGAATTTTTTCTTTAACTAGAGATTCGAGGGAGGGATTTTCATTATAAATTGATTCTTTAATTCTAATTTCCATTAATTTTCTTCGGAAAAATCAGCCACATTGATAAATAAACAATGGCTCGAATTTTTAAGCGGAACTAAATAATTCTTCACAACGCCACTGAGTATTATGTTTTTGAAACAGCAAAAAAGACAACACTAAAGAAGTACTTGAATTATTTGATCTCGTGATATAAGATTGTAAGAGTTATTAGGGTGGACTTAACCAGATATGTGATTTACTTGAAATACTTGCATTTAAAATGCAAATACAAAATAAAATATACTTGCATTTAAATACTTTTTTGAGAAAAGCATTTTGTATTTCATTTAAAATACTTTTCCAAACGTATTTTCTTTTCGCAAAATACAAAATACATTTTTGCCGTTAAACGTTTTGCTAGTATCACCGATCAAATATATAAAATGATGAATGAAAGTTGCTCACATTGGCCATTGAAGGTATTAGAAACTTAAAAGGGGACAAAGAGACATTCTATGAATGTCTTCTAATTCTTTAACTGAAGAGAACCCAAAAAATTCTAAACTCATTGAAAATGTATAATCTAAAATATTGGATCGATATTGTTTTCCGGGATCAATGTCATGGTCCGTGGAATTTTGAAGTTCCAAATTGATATCAAATCACCACTTATCGTACCTTTAGCAAGCAACTACGAAATTCTACTTAAGTAAATAAGGAATAAGGAAATTAAATAGGTACTACAGAAAAGTATTTATTTGAAAAAGTATTATGAAAATACGTATTTCGCATTTAGCATTTAAAATACAAAAAGGAAATCTATTTCATATTTTACATTTTGAATCATCATCATCATAAGGTTGTCAGTCCTAAGACTGGTTCGACACGTACCTCCACTCTTTCCTATCCTGAGCTAAACTTCGCATTTCCCTAAAACTAGAACAGCCCACATCTTTAACTATTTGCGAACAGTAATCTAATCTAGGTCTACCTCTAATCCTCTTAACTCCTGCTTCTGCCTCTAATATGTCTCTGACTAGACCTTCATGCCTGAGAAGGTGTCCTACCAACCTATCTCGCCTATTTTTTATTGACTTCCATAGAGTCCTCTATTCTCCTATTCTTTTCAATACCTCTTCATTTCTAACCTTTTCTACCCATGTTATCCTCATCATTCGCCTATAACACCACATTTCGAACGCTTCTAACCTTTTCTTTTCCGCCGAGCCCACTGTCCCTGTTTCGCACCCGTACAACGCCATACTCCAAACATACACCTTTAACAACCTTTTTCGAATTTCGAAATTAACCGTTCGTGAGCATAGAAATGACTTTCTTTTATTAAAGGCGACACGACCCTGCGCTATCCTCTGCTTTATATCCCTACTACTCCTTCCATCCTGACTTATCTCTCTTAATAGATATCTAAAATCAGCCACTTCTTCTAATTTTTCGTCTCCTATCTTTATATTCGCTCTTTCTCTACTTATTCTTCCCTCCCAAACCAGTATTTTAGTTTTACTTTTATTTATTTTCACACAGTACTGATCTGTCAGTACCGCTTCCATTTTATTTAAAGCTATCTCTAAGTCCTCCTAGCTAGATGCTAATACTGCTATATCATCTGCAAATAACAAATCAAAAAAGTATTTGCGTTTTGTATTTAAATACTTTTAAAGAACATTTTGCACATCTGTAGACTCAAAAATTAAAAATTTTGGCAGTAAAGTAGTAATTTTCCTTAACCCGAATTTTCTCCAATTTGAAGATAACTGGTTGCATTTAGGAGGATTGAGTTAATAAGGAAGGGAGACTGTATTTTTCTTAATATTGGACCATATCCGAAACACCATTATATGCAATTCTTCTCTAATTTTATTCTCATGTATCTCCTAACGATGAAATCGACCACATGATTATTAAGTTACAACACATTTATTAATGTCATCTCAACATTTCTCCATACAGACGCTTCTTCAGATGGAATAAATATAATGCTTGAAATGATAATTGTGGTGGCATTAATAAGTATGTTGTAACTTAAAGATTGTGATTGTTTTTTTTACGAATGTTACAAAAGTAAAAGTAGATTTACTGATTGTCCTTTTCCGCCGTGCGGCACCCTAAGTGCAGAATAATTTTTTTTTCAATAGATCAATAGAATTAATTTCTCCTTGAAAAAATTACATTGTTATAACCATAATCAGTAAGTATATATGTCTATCTATCAATGGCGCAATTAAACAAGTATTATCAGCTGTCTACTGATATCAGAAACTAAATATGTAATTGACATTTTGAATTTACGTTAAACTTTTTTAAACCTTAAACAACTAAAAGCATAGTTATCTAGTTGTTTATGCATTTATGTGGTAAGTGATAACCGAATAATAGCTGTGTCTTAAATTTTTATATCAACATAATCGCTCATTGATATTCTTTATCTCTTCATGATTCTGTATGATCTTTCTTTATCTCTATAGGCCTTTTACAAATAATAAATGCTTAATTATGCCCGAAACTAATTTTAAGTTGAAAATTACGTACAAATATATTTTAGGTGCAAACATTGGAAATATTTTCTCATATCTAGTTTGTTCGCATTTATCTTATTTTACTATTTAAATTTTCAAATTCGGGAAAAGTAATGAAATAAAAAACTTTGTTGTGAATTTACTTACCCATCTATTACTGGAGTTTCATCGAGCACATGACCATTTCTTCCGGACAAAAAACAATTTATAATGAAAACTGCCAAGTCTGTAGGTCGAATTATTATTTTTGCGAATGAAAAAAAGAAAGTATTCATTGAAATGTGCAATTACATGAAAATTATAAAAATAAAACTTACGGAACTTAAAGATGTACGCATTCATGGCGAAAGTGAACACTCCAATTAAAATTTGCGCTGACTGTCGGAGTATTTCAAAAATTAAAAAGAAAATTGGCACTCTTTTAAATTAAAGTGTCGGTAAATATCATTTATCAGATTTGCTGAGCTTATCTGCGGATTCTTTTGTACATTATATTCCCACTGTTATCTTTAAAGATTTTACTACAACCAATTAAAAGACACACTGAAGCACACTCACTAACATTTTTGTTATACGAAAACTAATTGTAAGTATTACCTGTTCGTAGGTATGTAACGTATACGTGTAGACAAATGTTAAGACATATCAATTCGTTTTTTAGATAAATCGTTTCGTTGTACGCCTGTTAGTGGTCAAATGCCATTATGCAATAAATTACAGATAGTTAATGTTGCAATTGGATAAAATTACAGGTGCGGCGGTAGCGTTTTATTAAACGGTAACTCAATGTGAATATCTGGAATATTTCACAACATATTTTTAAAAACAGAATATACATAGGCCAGGATACTAGGGCATTTAACTTTAGATTTAAGGAACATTTAGCTCATAGATTTAATATATCAGGATATATTAACGCGCAGCCTAAACCCCTCTGAGTCTAAGGATTTGAAAATTTGCACAGACGTTTCCTCTACAACGTAAGCGAGCACTAAGAAAAGATTTTTTTTAAAACTCAACCTTTAAAATAATAGGGTCGAAAACTGACGTATCGATCATAACACAGACCAAACCGCCGAGTTAAGAGGTTTGAAATTTTTGCGTAAAGGTTTCTTTTACAATGATCAAAGGCGGATTATCCGTAAGGCAAACTAGGCAAGTGCCTAGAGCACGAGGGTCGCGCGCACGAAATTTTTGAAAAATAAAAATAAATGTGCCAGTAAGTACCTTCTACAATAATAACAACAGAAATTAAACTGTGACTTTCTTAGAGCGATCAATCTGAAGATTGGAAGGTAACCCTTCGCTGATTTATTCATACGCTTGTTGTATTTTTTGGTGGAAACGGGATACCCAGTATTTTACCATCCCAGAATCTTGAAAATAATTTGAAAAAGCTCAAAGACTAACAATTTAATGCTATTAAACATTTTAAATATTCCCAAACCCCTCTTACATGTGGAGGCTTCCCAAACACCCCAGATCCTCGGTACGTTTTACGTTCCACCCAAGTAAAAAAGATGAATTTACGATTATGACATACCAATCAGAAAATCCTCTCTCACCACAACCTAACCTAAACCCATGGTACATGTAAATTAGAGAAACCCATCCTGTAAAGACCTAATCTGACGTACTGAGACCCATGTCCCACTTCCCAGCAAGATCAAAGTCGAAGCAAGTTTGAATAACTTTTCGTGAATATTGGATGACCCATCTAACTTTGACCTTCGTCGATTAATCTAGGCGACGAATAGTGTACTGACCCCCTTTAAAAATTTAATGTTGTAGGTCTGTATTCATTGATTTTTCAGATTTTTAAAATTTCTTAAGAAGAAGAACTAAATAATAAAGCAAAGGCGTAAAAATCTCAAAAGGGGGCGGGGTGTCCAGGTGTTTAAAAAAAAAAACAAAGAAAGCCTACATGCGGTAATTGTAGTTGATTTGGATAAAAGAATAAGCAAAAAAGTTGAGGCTAATCTCTAGTGTCGCATACATATACATATAGGTTTCACGTAACTATCTTTTTAGATTCAATAGATCGTAGCGTTTGCTTAAATTTTAACAATTGACAAGACAAACGAAACTAACAATTTACAGCTGTATGTATGTATAAACCCAATAAGCAAGCTTTCCGGGTTATCGGGTTTTAGATATTGGCTGAGTTGTTATGGCATTATTAATTATTATCTTAATCAAAGCAACCGCGCCGAGCTTATACTAGACTATCACATAAAAGAGAAAACTTTTGGGTAACGGGAAAGAAGGTGGAAATCCATTGCAAGATTCCACCCTTCTCGCATCCGGCACAGACACACAAGCAGATACAGCATGTTTATGGTTAATAGGATAGTAGGTCAATCAATAGACGTTTTTTCGTAACAAAAATCTCAACCTACCGCAAAATTATTTTAATAAATACAGTGTCAAGAATTAGTTCATTTGTCATATGTTTCTAACTGTAAACCACTGGTTGTTAATTTGTTATCAACAAATCAAACCAAAAATGCATTTATTTATTTGTTGGCTTAAATGAAAAAAATAAATGGAAACTCGTATGTACGTTTCTGCTAAGTATCTTGAAGCAGTAAATAATTGTAGTTACCTACTAATGGTTTTATAATCGTTTACGTACACATAATAAGTCACTATGGAAAGTTAATTACTTCTTGTGCTACTAATATATTTTAGCGTTTCGAATTGGAATTTCTAAATAGGTAATTGTTTTAAATCAATATTAATAAAAAAATATCGGTAAAAATATGTAGTTTATTAATTGGAAACATGTATTAAATATCTTGTTACAATTAATAAATAAGATACTAAAGGTTTTATCAAAATAAGAAAATGTCAGTGAGAGGATGTGAATGGGAAAATATTTTGTTTTTTAAATAATATAATCATTACTTGTAATTAAACAATTACTCTATTAGCTAATTAAACAGGTAATGCCCAATAAACAATTTTATTAAGATGGACGCAGGGTCTTATGTATTTTGTATTTGTTATTTAGTATAAACTAGTTCTTCCCCCTGCTCCCGGCCATTTTTATTGCTCCTCTATGACGTAGCGTCGGCCATCATTCTTTTCTAATTGTTGCAGTTGACTGCCATCATTCTTTTTCAATTGTTGTCGCATTGTTACTGATGTCAGCCATTATGGTTTTTTAATAGATGTATAGTAATCAATGATTAAAATTTAAAAGAAATGTTTGTAAATAGGTATGCAACACATCGTATACTTCAGCATAAGAAATTACTAATACTAACTACGTAATACTACTTCACCCTGTGCTGACAGCACTCATACTTTTTTTAGATTTAATATTATTAATTCTGTAAGTTGTACAATTTCTTATGGAGCATACTATGTATACCAAATAATGTGCTATC
Source organism: Agrilus planipennis (assembly GCF_000699045.2). Lineage (NCBI taxonomy): Eukaryota > Metazoa > Arthropoda > Insecta > Coleoptera > Buprestidae > Agrilus > Agrilus planipennis. Next base: position 271,477 of record NW_020438879.1, on the reverse strand, counting down.
ATCTTACGGACAGCTACTGAACAAATTCTTCTGTTAGGAAATTATAAAATGATACCTACTTTTCTTCATAGAAATAATATAGTTAGTAACCATTAATAATGTTGGCGATACTGATAGCAATTTGACAATAGTAATCATATATATCTCACTGGTTCTCTGCATTTCCTTCTTTTTAGGTTGTCATTTGTGGCAGTTTGTTCTGTTGTCAGTTGAGTGCGTGTATCACGAGGTCGAGAAATCCAGTTAATACTATTTTTCGGAATGGTTGCAGAAGGTAAAACAGATCAAATTGAAAACCCAATTGATTGACTAGACGGAGGACGGCTTTCCCAAGAACTGTCGACGAAATATATCAAGATTCCGCGTAAAAGTTGTTGCCAACCCAGGGGGTGGCTGCCGAAGGTATATATTTGCCATATTTATTCATTTTACCATGCTTTTGATACTTAACTACACCTCTAAAATATGCTTAATATGCCCACCTTATAACCGCAAGTCGATTTATTCAAATGATATCGTCAAATAATTTTACACATCCACGATTCATAATAATATACGTTATGAAGTCACATTTTCTTTGTAGTTGCCTATTACATAAAAGCTACTTTAGTAAGTTATAAATTTTCCATTGTCAAATAAAAAACCTAAAAATAACATCTTACTTTTTAAATTACAAAGTGTATTAATAACTGTTGTGAAACTAGAGCTAGATCCTTATTGTATGACAATTTACTTAATAATGCATAATTTGCCTTTTTGAAAGCAGGTATAATATTATTCTACATAAATCTTTTTAAATCTAACTCAACGGCACAAAATTTCTCTTTTATCTTAATATTCGTATTTACCTAATATATTTTCCCTAAAGCCCATATGGGACTTCTAAAACTCCTTCAATTTCTAGTTATTGGAATATCTTAGATGTTACATATTTTTTCAACGGAATTATTTGTGTATTTTTTATTTTAAATTTTTTAAATTACTACTTTCACCTGACCTGTTGATGTACTTTTTACTGGGTGTCGCAATTTGTGGCTGTGGTTAAAGTGAGTTATTAACCAGTGAACTCCCTAAGTATGTGAAAAAAGTGATTTTGGTGCAGTCTAATATTAAGTGAAATAAATTTTCCTGAGATTGCATCACATGTTATTCTGAATTTTGTCTTTTTATTGAATTTTATTTATTTCTGTTTTCGAATCTATCTTGTTCGTGCTATTTTTTTTTTGTAAAAGTGTAATTAGTAACTGAGTAAAGCGTGCAAATATAAACTTCATTCTCAAGCAAGAGTCAGAATAACTTGCATGTATTGCAGAACTTAATTATTTTTTGTTGTAATTTTAAAATGAAATTAAGTAGAACTATCATTGCACGCTTTTTCAGGTACTTCATAATTAACATAACGAATAGGAATGTAGACAAAGCATGAGGAACAAGAAAAGCACTATAGATATTCAATCTAAAAAAGACAAGTTTTTTATTACAAAAAATGACTTTAATAAACAGCCATCCCATACCAATGAAGCATCTTCCAGCGGGAGCAGTGGATTTTTTGTTACTCCAAAAGAAAAACGTGACATTCTAAATGCTAGACAAAATTCTAGGAAGTCCAATAAATCGTTCCCAAAAAAAAGTATATGTGCGATTAATATTAAAACACAGGATGAAAATGCAAAAGGTGATTCTGTAAATGTTACAGTCAACAAGAAGCCATTTGATAAAAAGAAATGGCGTCTCCAAAAGTATAGTAAAAAATATAAATTACAACAGTGGGAAGAAAAACGGAAAAAAATACTTCTACGTCAATATTATAAACAAGTTAAACATGAAAAACCAGGGTTTGATGTAAAAAAAGTCTATGAAGAATATGATAATGAAGAGAGTGATGACAGTAAAGTATCTACACTGAGAAAGCTCGGTGAAATTGCAACTGAAGAAATTGAAAATGATAACAACGTAAATGCAAGCTTAAACGATGAACAAAGTAGCAATAAAAGTGAAAATTTTAATGCTAAACAAAAAAAAAAGAAATTTTTCAGAAATGCTCATTTAAAATATCAAATAAATAAAGAAGAAAAGCAGAAAAAAAGAGAAGAATTATTAAAAAAGAAGGCCGAAAGAGAAGCCGCTATACAAGAATATAAGAAACAGAAGTTGGAGAAATATAAAAAACTATCGAAAAAAACTAAAAAGGGACAGCCAGTCATGAAATATAGATTGGAAATGTTATTGGAACAAATTGAAAAATCTGTAAATAGTTAAGTGACTCTAATATAAGATTTATGATTATTTTTTTTTACTTGTAGATGTAATTATGAAATAAAAAAAGATGAAGATATCCCTTTGATTATAAAACATACTTTAAACCAATTAAATGCAACTATTTTTTTGTCAGAAAACTAAAGCATTTGAATATTTTAATGACAATAATTACATAGAAGTTGTGGTAATTATAATTTAAAGATACAAATATTTTACATAAACGAAATTATGAGTGCTGTCAGCACAGGTCAAAGTAGTATTACGTAATTAACATCAGCGATTTCTTATGCAGAAGTGTACGATGTGTTGCATACCTATTTACAATCAGTTCCTTTAAGTTTTAATTTTTCAAACAATTTTTAACATAAAGAAAGTGATTAAACAAATTGTTCACAATTTCGACCACTCGAAGCAATGGTGCTCACAGTGACTGATAAGGGGGAAGAACTAGTTATAATAAGTATAATTCAGCTTACACTATAAGGTTCGTGTACTTAAAAAGAACGTTCGCTCAGGTATTTGGTGTTGTTTAAAGTACTTTACACTTGTATATTACTGTATTTTATAGTGGATAAATAATATTGTAGTTTAATATTCAACTGCAATGAAGTACAGTCTCTTGGTATTTAAATAAATAAATTTTATTATATTTTAAAAACATTAGATACCAAAATCTAATTTGTTTTCACTGCAACAATAGTAAGTTGTTTTAACAAAAGTACATGTATGTAAATCACAAATGATTTCAGGAGTACAAAAACACAACAGTTTTACAAACTGTATTCAAACTTTTTGACGATATCGTTTTGGATGTTAAGCTATTATCACAAGGTTCGATAGAGTTGCTTTTTGCTATTTATACTCATTTTGTTTCCAAGTTGGGGACTTCTAATAAAAATAGGGTGAATGATTAGTATTTAACTGGATTATGTTATTAACTAATTGTACGTTATTAACATTATTTTTCTAAAAGGTTCAGTTTTGTGTTATTATTTACAATTTAAATCACCATAAAGTTGTCAATCCAGAGGCTGGTTGTCACGCATCTCCACACTTTCCTAATTTTTGTAATGAGTGTGATGTATTTAACGTATTAACGTATATAAGCCATTCAGGAAGATCCATTAGAACTAAACTTGAAGAACATATTTACGCAATAGGAGATTGTAAAGAATCAAAAGGCACTTTACATTTAATTTATTTATTTAAGAAACGGGAGTAAACTCTCTATTACTAATAAAATTACAATGATTGTATAGAAAGTATACTTATATCTGCTGATTGTAATACTAGTTGATCAACTCCGCATTTACAAATTCATATGCTTTTTTGTTTAACAAAAGATTTCTAACAAGGGAACAAAATTTAGATAAAGTGGTTTGAAAATATCAGTTTTTAATAAAAATATGTATTAGTAAATAGAGGGAATGATTATTCGTAAATTAAACTTCCAGTAATTCCTTGGAAATACTTAGTAGGTATTTAACCTTGTTTGGATCTTTTGTAAATAATAGCTTAATGAATTAGATTATTGTTATAATTCATACTAATTTCTTTTCGTCATATTCGAAGCACATGAACTGTTATCTACAGTCAAGAGAACTTTGGAAATGATAAATACTGGTAGGGGTACTTCAATAAATTGATCGACGTCTTGACTTTGATCTTCTTTTACTTCGGGTCTTTCTTTCAGAAATATAATAGTTTCAAAATTTATGACGTTTCTTTGTAATTCGTTTACGCTTTTTCATGTCTTTATGTATATTTAAAAAGGGATACTCTGTAGCACAATATCAGGTAGGTAAATCCAATTTCCGATTTATGAAACTTATTTTTTTCCCTTAATTATTCATATTTACTATGCATTTACTTCTTTATAGTCTTTTCTTATTATTAAATTAGATAATAATTTCATTTTAAATTTGTTTATATTTTCTTCATAAAAACTACAGTATACTTCGTAATAATATCAGAGATATTCTACTAAAAATAAACAAAATTGATAAATGAAAGGATCTTGTTGCTATGGCAGTTATGTTTTGTTGTCTTATATTTTGTGTATTTATTAATTTTTAGAGTGTATGTATTGTTCAATGTTGTCTATCTAAATTGTTATATTTATCTATATAGAAAACAAAAATTCCTCTATTTGTTCAAAAATCACGCTTATTATGATATCATAACATAAAAAAAAATAGCGATAATAATACACATAAAATACCAATTTAATAAATTTACTTTTTCACATTTTCAATGTTGAAATAATATTTTCTTCCACACGATTTTTTACAGTTTTAAAGTTTTAGAAAAAACATCCTTAACATAAGAAACATAAGAATATAGGGAAATTATTCAGTTATAAAGAATATATACTATATTTTACTGAAGAAAAAGTCTAAAATTTCATCTAATTCCTAGATTATTTATCCATCTATATATTGACATAATTTTGACCTTGTGTAATTTAATAGATAAGTAGATCGTACTTTATTTTCATGTAGGTATTATACTTCTTTTGGATATATTCGTATTATACTCGTATCATTAGAAAAACCCATGGAATTTTGAAACGTAAATGACATTGTTGAAAGCACATGAAAACGTTTTATTACATATTACAAGGCGATTATGCAATGTTTAAGTAGGAATTGACTATTTTGGTATCAAGCTAAAGAAATAAATAAGTATGAAATTTATTTAATTTACTGCGTTATGTCAGTTATTACTTTTTTAATTAAAGCAGGATGTACTCACGAGTCAGCAATTTTTAAAATATTAGGTAGTTATTTTTATTGTTTCATAAAAAACCTTATATGGCGTATTTTATTAATTTTGTTTAATAAAAACATCTTATTTACAGGGTTGTGCTGTGACAAGAGTAACTCCTGCCACAAAAGTCGCCTGTTTTCCAGCAAACTACAAATTATTCCTGAACGGGGAGCCCCCTTGGCATTGCTAGTGCTAGCCTAGGGTAACCCTCTCCGTACTTAAAAACAACACAGCACTGCACTACGCTGAGCAAAGGCTGCCTCTTTGCTTATTACAACACAATTCAGTTCTATTTAACAAATTTATCACAAATTAATCATGAAGATAATCAATTTGACCACCAACAGTCGTGTTCGTGTAATCAATAACCGAACAGACGTGTGGAATGTCCTACGTACGGTTGTCGATTCCGAAACACAGGAGGATGCGTTTTATATCTGCGATATTGGAGAAGTTGTTAGGAAACATAAAATTTGGAAAATATTAATGCCACGAGTTGTACCGCATTACGGTAAATATTAGAGATTTTATTGGCTTTAAAGTCTTAAAACCTCTATCTTCGTTTATTAAATAATTCACTTATAATGTTTTATTGCAGCTGTAAAATGTAACGATAATAGGGCAATCCTAGAAGTCCTTGCAGCTTTAGGAACTGGCTTTGATTGTGCTTCAAAAGCCGAAATTAATAAAGTGCTTTCCTTAGGGGTAGATTCTGACCGCATAATTTTTGCCAACCCCGCAAAACCTGCTAGCCATATACGTCATGCTGCTCTGACTGGCGTAAATACCATGACCTTCGATAATGAAACCGAGCTACACAAAATCAAAAATTTCTTTCCAGAAGCCAAGTGAGTAGGAAAAAATTTCCAAACATTTCAACAAAATGCTATTAAAAATTTGGAAGAGTATGCATATTGAATTTTGGCAAATTATTTAAAAGTACATTTTATATATGCAGTAATTATTAAAGCAATCAATATGAAAATTTACTGCACATCCGTGAAAACCGCTTGTATTTTTTAAATTTAAATGGTCGTAAACATTGTATCAAATTGTCTTATTTTAAAAATGTACTTGTTTTTTTTTTTTGTAACAACAAAATGGGTATTTTTACAGATTAGTAGTTCGTATTAGATGTGACGCAAAAGTAGCACAGTGTCAACTGGGAATGAAGTTTGGCTGTGACGCTACAACAGAAGCTCCGTATCTGTTATCTGTTGCCAGAGATTTGGGTCTCGATGTTGTAGGTGTTAGTTTCCACGTGGGTTCTGGTTGTGGAGAACCCGATGCTTTTCGACGAGCTATCGCTTCTTCTCGAACAGTCTTTGACTACGCGGCCACCTTGGGTTATAATTTCAATCTACTAGACATAGGAGGTGGTTATCCTGGAAGACGCGAGGATACTTTAGAGCCGGTAATCATTTACATAATTTTTATCCATTTTATTATTTGTCTTCAAACAATGTTAATTGAATATAATAAGTTAATTCTACTACCTTTTCCAATTTTTTGTTATTCAGATTGCAAAGATTATAAACGACTCTTTGGATAAATATTTTCCGGATCCTCATGTGAGAGTGATTGCAGAACCTGGACGGTATTATGTAACATCCGCCTATACACTGGCTTGTAACATTCATTCCATTCGTACCATCAAAACAGAAGATCCCATCACAAAAGAAATAACGTCACATTACATGTATTATATCAACGATGGCGTCTATGGTAGTTTTAATTGTATTCTCTACGATCATCAAGTAGTCATTCCTCAGCCATTTAAGGTAAGATTCTGTTAAAGAAAAATTACGTTTTCTTTTTGATAAACGGATTACAATAAATTCCCGATATTGAAAACAGCAAAAAACTAACGATTTAATATGCAATAAACATCAATAAATCAACGAATATATCCTTAAACTACTTATCATTCTCGCTTACTTGATATTAGTTGTGAATGAATTAACTTTATTTTTTGTTTAATTATTTCGTCCAGAGTTTCCATTATGAGATGCACTATCGAGTATCTATCATGTTTTTAACATTATTCTCTAATTTACGGCTTATAGAATTGCGACGGTCTAGAATTACATTCGAGTAGCATTTGGGGCCCCACTTGCGATGGATTAGATCAGGTAATAGAAGAATGCATGCTTCCCGAATTAAAAGTTGGCGAATGGTTAATATTTGAAGACATGGGGGCATATACATTACCTGTGGCTAGTCCGTTTAATGGATTTCCAGTTCCAAAGGTTCATATCATTGCCGATGAAAATACTTGGTAAATATTAATTTTTTAAATATAAAATACTGAAGTCGTATATAAGGAGGTCCCTATTTCTTTAAAATTATTTTATTTTGTCCACAAATTTTTACAAACTATATGAAAATTATTTATTTATTGAAAATGATTTTGATTTTCTGTACTGTATGATTTGTAACAGTTAATTAATGCATTTTTAATTATACACAAAATATACACATCGCATCATTCTTGATCGCTTTAGTTTATATTCTCTTCTATAGAGAAACTTGATTATGAGAAGGTCAGAGAAGCATGTTAGCTAACTGATGATAAAAATGTCACACGATCCTCGCTTGTCCTTGAAACGTGTACTTAAAAAAAAATTGGCGCAAAATATCCATAATTTATTTACTATGTTTAGTAATAGTTGGATAATTAATTGATAACAAGCAATGAATTCGTTTATACAAAGGCGTAGACATTGTTAAGGATACCACTAAACAATAAAATTGTGCGATGTTACAATTTGTTTCAAATAAGTAAAATGTAAACGTTACATTAATATTCAGAGTAGAAAATAGAGCCTGTGGTAAAGTAATAAATAAATAAACAACAAACAAACTCAGCGTAATTATCAAAAAACGTGGCCACTGTGCACATGTTTGCAGTCTCACATTGATAATGCCCTCATTGGAAGTGGGCGAAATAAAAAAAAAGTAAATTTTGTGTATTAATATGCTTATGAGAAAATAATAATATAGGTAAACTACATATATATCTTTAAAAGACTTGAACTATATTTGAAAAATTATCCAAATTACATTTAAAAAGCTATAAAAACTCGTTTCGGTAAATTACTATTACCTATAATAACAAATACATAAGGACTATTTCCTGATTATTAAAAATTCTGTTTTAATGTATAAATTGCAAATTATTCAAAAACAAAAATTTAGTACGTCGATGTGTAGTTGCCTTTCATCTTATTTCACTTCCACGATAAAATTCCCAGATACCACTTGTACTTAAGTTTGATTTAGCTAGCTTGTATACATATATAATGATAAATCAAAAAAACTAAAAATAATATATTATTTTCAGGGATCTCTTAAAAGGTATCTTACCACTTAGAGAAGATCATTTTATTTTCGGTCAAACTCCAGCCAATATAAGGGCCAGTTTGCAGAATGACGATAACTCGTGGATTTTCCCGAAATTGCCAATTACAGTTTCCATTTCAAAATGCAACAGTAATTCTATAATTCAGGAACACGTTCTTGAACTTGTAGATATCAGTTTATTCCAATAAATAGAAGGTAGTAAAACAACAAAAAAAAGATTATGTATGTATTTTACTAACAAGTAAGCAAAAACTGTAGCGTTTTATTGATTTTCGACATTATTTGCATTTTTTAAGTTAAAAATATTCTTTGTAAAACATTAACAATATTAATTAGTGTTATTTTTGTTAAATGGTTATTGTGTTGTTTAGGGTTCTGTTGAATAATAACTAATTAATGGTGGTACATCATTAACATTGGTTATTGTACAAAGGAACTTGTTAGATAGGCAATGGGGCAGCTTCGGCTTATTGCTAACATATGTCGATAGTTTAGTAGATTTACCTAGTTTCTTGCAAATAAAATCTACTAAGCTATATTTATTAAGTGTTCTGTTACGCTTACATGGTGCAGATATTTTGTTTTAATAGATATTTTATGTTTTAATTAGAAACTTATGGTAGATTAGAGAAAATAAATATTTATTATAAGCAACTCTTTTTATATCAATTTTTTCATTTTCCATTTAAAAACACAAAAAGTGTATTTAATTATAACAATAGAAATTATAGATTTCCTATGCTTTTACACGAGTAGAATGGTAATGGTACCAAGAACTGATTACACTGTTACAGTGTTTTCAAAATTATTAAATTTTTAACGTGCAAATATTGCGTCTAACATTTCCATTGCTCAAATTTATTAACTAATTATTTTAATAAATGAATAAAATCTAATTATTTCAAGTTTATATTAGTTATTCTGAAAGCACTAAATTGCCAAAGTATTTGTTCCCATTATTACTGTTTCTAATCTCCATTTTATGTACATTTGATGTAAAATTGGTGGTCTAAAAACCGTTTAGCGTATGTATAACCACACAAAACCAGTACCACTTCCAAATCCAAGGTGACAAAAGTTTGACATTTACCATTAGTTTTATTTGAAAAGTTTGCTCATGTGTCTAGTTTTTGCAGAGAATTGTGTTAATTTTATTGCTAAACCGTTGTTATATTCATTACACATTAAGTAATAAGTTTTCTACAATGGAAATATCTGATGAAAATCTAAATACTTTGGCCCAATATCTACAACAAACTCTTAATCCTGATATAAATGTTAGAAAGCCGGGTAATTTGTGTTTATTGTACATTGTTAATGTTTTGCAAATGATTTTTTATTGATAAACAAATACCTATGTTTCTAATAAAAGTAAAAAGTCTCATAAGTAATATTTCGAATTTTTAAGAAAATCTCAGCGTGGTTAGCTGTTTATGACGTAGATTTTTGGGGTTCTACATTACTTTGTTTCGTGTTTTAGCCGAGAAGTTCTTGGAAGGAGTTGAAGTTAACCAGAACTACCCAGTATTATTGTTAAATTTGGTTCATAAAGATGGAGTAGATATGACCATTCGAATTGCTGGAGCAATTGCATTTAAAAATTATATTAAGAGGAACTGGAATGTGGTAAGAAATCAGAATAAATTAAATTAACTTGTCATTTTCTAACGTTATATTTATTTATTTTTAAAGGAAGATGAGCAGCCAGATAGAATTCATGAAACAGACCGTACTGCTATTAAGAACTTGATCATTACTTTAATGCTAACTTCTCCTGAAGCAATTCAAAAACAACTTAGTGATGCAATAAGTATCATTGGTAAAACAGACTTTCCAACAAAATGGCCAGAACTTATTACACAAATGGTTGACAAGTTTGGGACAGGTAATAATGTTTATTATTGGTTTCCTTTAATATAACATACTTTTCAAAATGTATTTCAGGTGATTTTAATGTTATAAATGGTATATTAAGAACAGCCCACTCATTATTCAAGAAATATCGATATGAGTTTAAGTCAAATAAGTTATGGACAGAAATAAAGTTTGTCCTAGAAAGACTGGCGCAACCATTAACAGATTTACTTGTGGTAAATTATTTTAGAATTTTCATCAACCTAAAAGAGGTAGTGCTTCAATGTGCTATTGATAGATGCTTTCTTTCAGGCATTAATGAACTTGACACAGCAACATGCAGGAGATGTTAATGCTTTAAAAGTTATTTATAATTCTCTAGTACTTGTCTGCAAAGTATTTTATTCATTGAATTTCCAAGATTTGCCAGAATTTTTTGAAGACAATATGTCAGTATGGATGACCAATTTTCATACTTTGCTTACTGTGCAAGTGAAAGCTTTAGAAACTGGAGTAAGTTTATTTTTTTTACCATATTTTTTAAGAACTTGTATTGACTGACATTTGACTGTACTTGAACACTTGAAAGCTAGACAACTGGCATATAAGTTTAAAGTGGTTCAACTACTGTTTTATAGTAGGATTGTTCAAAAATCTTAATCAAAAACACTTACTACATGTTGAAGTTGCTTATTTCCTATCATTTATGAGTACCCTTAGGTTATTAATTTTTGTCATTGTAAACCAAAGGAACCTAATTTATCTATGTTTTTTAAAGGATGATGAGACAGGTGTCTTAGAGCAGCTGAAGTCACAAGTGTGTGATAACTTGGCTTTGTATGCACAAAAATACGATGAAGAATTTCAACCTTATCTGCCACAGTTTGTAACTGATGTATGGAACTTGCTAATATCTACTGGATTGCAACCAAAATATGATTTGGTAAATAAGTAATAATCTAATAAATCCTTGATTATTATACAGATCATATTTCAGCTTGTTTCAAATGCTCTTCAATTTTTAACAACCGTTGCAGAAAGAGCTCATTATCGCAACCTATTTGAAGATGGCAACGTTTTGAACAGCATTTGTGAAAAAGTTATTATTCCAAACATGGAATTCAGACGTATGGAGTAAAATTTAACTGCAAATCTTGTATTTTATTTTTATTTGTTCTAATTTCAGAATCTGATGAAGAATTGTTTGAAGATAATCCTGAAGAATATATAAGAAGAGATATAGAAGGTTCTGATTCAGACACACGTAGGAGAGCAGCTTGCGATCTCGTCAGTACACTTAGTCAAAACTTCGAAGAAAAGATTATGGGTATTTTTGGAAATTACATACAGGTAATATTCAATTTTTTTATTTCGTAAAAGTGTTTTATTTTTCACTTTATTTTTACTTTTATTCCTATTCAAAGGTAATGCTAAGTAAATATGCGGAAAATCCCCTTCAACATTGGAAAAGTAAAGATTCAGCGATGTATCTGGTAACTTCCCTTGTTAGTAGGGGTGCCACTCAAAAACACGGTGTAACCAAAACCAGTCTTTTAGTTTCCGTTCCACAGTTTTGTCAAGAACACATTATACCAGAACTCAACAGACCCAACCGTAAGTTATCTTTACAGCTATATTGTAATGTCTATTTTGATTTACTAATAAGACTTAAACTATAATATTCGTGTCATTCTCTACAAGATTTTATTTACAGTTGATGAACTTCCGGTCTTAAAGGCTGACGCCATAAAGTACATTATGATGTTCAGGTCTGTGCTTGCCAGCGATCTCTTGATTTCTACAATTCCACAATTAATAAGACACATCACAGCCGAAAGCTGTGTTGTTCACACTTATGCTGCCTGTACCATAGAGAAGTTGCTGGTTATGAAGGATGCCACTCAGATGCCCTTGTAAGTAATTAGGTATATATTTTCCAGAGATTGCATTGTTAAACATAAATCTTTGTCATTTATAAAAAAAAAATAACTGCCATAATGATACGTTTCTTTCGATGTTTTGTTTGTTGTATAAGTTAGATTTAACTTTTTTACAGAATAAGCGGTGATTATTTGAATCAGTATGCAGGAGATCTGTTATCCAAGCTTCTAGCGACATTAGAAAAGCCTGTTTCAGAAGAAAATGAATACGTTATGAAAGGTGAATTTAAAACAATAATGCATTTTAAACTAACATAATATATTTATATTAATATTACATAATAATTTATTTTGTTAATTTCTATTTTCAGCTCTAATGAGAAGTTTTTCGACTTTACAAGAAAGAGTTATTCCGTTCTTAGGGGCTATTTTACCTAAACTAACAGAGAAATTGCAGTTGGTTGCGAAAAATCCATCTAAACCTCATTTTAATCATTTCCTATTTGAAACATTTTCTTTATCAATTAGGCAAGTTTTTAATTTTATTTTTGTTCATCAATTTCTACCTATAACTTTAGTGAAAATCATTTGTTTTATGTAGCTGAAAGATTAATTGTAATTTAACACCCTTTCATTTCTCTTGTACTTCTAGAATTGTATGTAAAAGTAATCCAACAGCGATTTCTTCCTTTGAAGACGTACTCTTCCCGATTTTTCAAGGAATTTTACAACAAGATATTCAAGGTATTTACCCATATATACTATTATTTCGCTAAGTGCTTCTAAATTCTTTATTTTTATATGAATTACCCATGCTATTATTTTCAGAGTTTATTCCGTATGTTTTCCAATTATTATCTCTATTAATGGAACTCACCCCGCCTGGTGCGATTTCGGAACCGTACATGCAACTTTTGCCCTGCTTGTTAGCCCCAGTTTTATGGGAGCGACCCGCGAATATCAGCCCACTTGTACGACAACTTTGTGCATATCTTACCCAAGCAGCACCACAAGTTATTGCACAAGACAAATTGGTACGTTCAACAAATGTTTTATTAATTTTTTTCCAATTTTCACATTTACAACTAAGTGTTCTTTTATTTGAATCTCTCTATCATGTTGATGATTTTAGGGTGGGTTTTTGGGCGTTTTTCAAAAATTGGTCGCTTCTAAAACCAATGATCACGAAGGATTTTATTTGCTGCAAACAATTATTCAACATACTCCAACGTAAGTTTCAACATCTATTAGTGACTATGTATGCAATAATCGTCATTTTTGCCATTTTAATCGGTTGGGTGCTATAATTGATAATATTATTACTTTATAACTTTTTCTTTGAGGATATAATGATACAGTTCTGTTTTTGTTTTCCATTTAATTATTTTCTACTTATTAGAGAAGCACTGGCGCCCTACCATAAACAAATCTTCTTCCTACTGTTTCAAAGATTGTCTTCAAGTAAAACAACAAAATATGTAGTTGGATTAATAGTTTTCTTCTGTTTGTACGCTGTGAAATTCTCAGCAAGCGAACTTGTTCAAACAGTTGATGGGATTCAAGCTCAGTAAGTTAATACCTTATTACATATAGTTTTCTTAAAGGAGTCGTTCATAGAATACGTTCGCAAATACGGGGAAGAGAGGGGTATCGCTTAGCGTGACGAGATATGACAAGGGGGACGGAGAAGTCTAAGGAAATGTAACGTTCGCAGTTCTTCAATTTTATTTTACTGTTTTTCTTAACTTGGTGGAACAGCTTCTATAACGTAATATTTGTTAGGGGGGTGGTTGATGTGACGAAGGGTGAAATTCTGAGTGACGTATTTTATGGACGACCCCAAATCATTGTTTTTATATTTAAAGTGCCTTTTATCAGTCAGATATAGTGCTATAGTGATCGTATTTTTACTTTTCCTTTAAAAAATATAAGTACATATTATAAACAGTATCGTATTTAATTTTTACTCATTATATAATATTCAATTTTCTTTTACTTTTTAGAATGTTTGGTATGGTATTGGAAAAACTTTTCTTAACCGATCTGCAAAAGGTTTCGGGTGGAATCGAACGTAAAATAGTTGCTTGTGGAGTCACCAAGTTGCTCTGCGACTGTCCGGAAGTATATTCGGGAACTTATAAGAAATATTGGGCACCTCTTCTTCAGGTAGATCATGCTATTTAGCTTTTATGCGACTGATTAATTGTTATTAACAACCGACATGAATTATTTTAGTCGCTAATAAATTTCTTCGAGGGACAAATAGATGAAAGCACATTTCCGGATGACCATTTCATCGAAGTTGATGATACTCCAACGTGGCAGACCACCAGTGCTAAGCTTAGTTTTGCCAACAGTAGCAAAGTGGATCCTCTACAAGGTAACTCTTTATTAGTTTTACAGTAATATACGTTTGTATTGCAAGTATATAGATAAATAACAATATTTTAGCTAATATGTACTTTTGTGAACCAATGAGAAAACCTATTAGAAGGTATTCAGTACTTATAATTTCATTTTAGGCATATCAGAGCCTAGACAGTTCTTGTCACAAAGCCTGGCAACTTTGGGTAATTCTCAGCCGGGACTATTACCTCCTATGGTAAACACTATCGATCATACCAGTCTTACGCATTTGCAAGGATATTTAGCCAAATTTGGCTTCCAGTTAGTTTAAAGTCTATTATAAAGTGTACTACGTCGCCTCATGTAAAAAGTTTATGTAAATCTAGAAACGAAAACGTTTTTGTACCACTTCGATTTGTTAAACTGATAACAGGTAACATTCATCATCCCAAATATTGTTGTATTTTTTTTTATAAAAAGAACAAGATGTTAAAAGATATGTTTTGTATTTTGTTTGTCATTGTAATGAAGTGTTCTTTTTATTGTGAAAAAGTTTTGCCTAAAGAATTGTAAAATAATTCATTGCTTTTTGAATACCTTTTATTGTTTCATAGACAATTATGCTGATTAAAAAAATATTTTTCGTACTAATTACAGTATAATTTCATTCTTGAAACTGCGTGTGAGTTCCTTGTGCGGCAGTACGATTGAGTTAAGTAAAATTGTTTCAGAACGAACATTAACATCTCCACCTATAAAACGGAAAATAGTTTAGGTAAAATTAAAATTAAATATATTTTTAAATTGAATCTTAAATTTACTTTTAAAAATATTAATGTCATAGGGCTAACGCTGTAGTACCTCAGCAGAAAATTTTGCGTGTTTATTAATTAAAATGATCAGTTAGGGTTTACNCCCCTTTTCACCTTCTTAGGTATTGAATTTCGAAATATCCTTCCTTATTTCTTTTATACATCATAAAGAAAAATCTTTTGCAAACTTCAGCTATGCATATAATTCGAAAGGTTTTGTTTGGACATTGATACGAGGCAGTGAGTCAGGACTTTTCTACTTATATGTATACATACATACTTTACCGTTACTTTACCCGTTTATTCTCCAAAAAAATTTTTCATACAAATCTTGTCCTGACAATTGAGCCTTTCTCAAGTGATGCTACGTCATACATTTGGCAATTGATTTTAATATACATAATGATGTAATGATTTTATTTGTCAATTGTTTATCTTGGCATTTGAAATGGAGAAAATTAGGTCATTTGTGGAATAATTTTGAGTAGAATTTGCCTGTATTTTTGTGTTTCACGAATTTCTTTAAAAGCTACAAAATTGCAAGGTTTTTATAAAAATGGACTGATGGAGCAATAGTCGTCTTTTTCTTTGGGGGTTGAAAAAATTATACATATAGTAGGTACATTTAACACATATGGGACATTCTTTTACAAACCGAACACTGATCTGACCGATATATTTTCGGTTTCGCTGAAATTTTCTTTACGGGTTTTATATTGAAAAAAAAAAGATACGTGTTCGAGGAATTTTTTTTTATTAATATTTACTACTAAAGACTAGGGATGATAAGTGTATAGAATAAAGCCCCACGATAAAGTGTAATTAAGTTATCTGAAAATGATTGTTTTATTAATTTTTTATCTTCCTTATACTTATTTTAATAGTTCATAACATTTAGAATCATTCCAACTGATCAAGCATGAACCTCTTTAGAATTTTTGTCAGCTTTTTGTATTTCTTTATTTTCAATATATTTCATATAGTGCGAATGGATGTACTATTCAGACGCTGAAATATGTTTTTGTTAGGATTAGACGAATAAGGAGCTATTATCTATTAAAAAATGGTCTCTTTTTTTATGTAATTGTACTTTAATTTTTGTTCTACACGGGAATTACTCAAGAAAACTGATTGGCAGTTAAAATTAACAAAATATTAGGGATTTGCAAAACAGAAAGCCAAATTTTTAAAATTATTTGATCAAACCATGTACCACAGAAGTAGAATGAATATTAGCTGAAGGATGCACGTAGACATCTGGAATGATTACGCATTTACTTTTATTTTCACCACTATTAGTTTCAGCAAGTCTATCTGAATGCTGAGTTTTATACAGCTCCAAGTAATGTCTGTTTGCATAGATCGCAGAACCGGCTGTCTTAAGTTGTGCCCACCAATTATGGGTCTAAAATACAATTTCATTAGCCACCGAAAGTTCATTAACACTTCATAAATAATCATTATAAAGTACCTGTACAGCAAATACTCTTCCTGTACCAGCCAGAGGTGCAAGAATATCTTGCTCTAACTGGATGTACCCAGTTTCTTTACACCCATTGCCATTTCTATAAACAAAATATTTTAATAAAACATAAAAGAAATACTTTCAATGCACTCTTTACATATTATAGTGATCGTATTTTTACTTTTCCTTTAAAAAATATAAGTACATATTATAAACAGTATCGTATTTAATTTTTACTCATTATATAATATTCAATTTTCTTTTACTTTTTAGAATGTTTGGTATGGTATTGGAAAAACTTTTCTTAACCGATCTGCAAAAGGTTTCGGGTGGAATCGAACGTAAAATAGTTGCTTGTGGAGTCACCAAGTTGCTCTGCGACTGTCCGGAAGTATATTCGGGAACTTATAAGAAATATTGGGCACCTCTTCTTCAGGTAGATCATGCTATTTAGCTTTTATGCGACTGATTAATTGTTATTAACAACCGACATGAATTATTTTAGTCGCTAATAAATTTCTTCGAGGGACAAATAGATGAAAGCACATTTCCGGATGACCATTTCNTTCTTAAAAATAAAAAAATTGAAAGTAGAATTAAGTGGCAGTCTAAAAAGGCCACAAACAATTAACTAATTTTGGAAATGTAACAGCAAAAATCACTTTTAAGAGATATAGAGGAGTTTGGTGTAATTGAATAAAATGTAAATACTCAACAAACTGTACCTATTTAGATCTTGTTGTTTTGAATTAAATACTTCGCCTATCTTTTGAAAAATATCTGGGGAAAACAGATAGACTCCACAATTTATTAAAGTTGAAACATAAGAGCTGGGTTTCTCCACATAATGTTTCACTTCCTGAGTGTCCTTATCAATTACCATGCACCCATACTCTAAAGATTGCTGCCTGGTAGCTTCTGTTGACATTATAGTAACCTTTAATAAAAAATTTTTAACGTTATTTAGGGAGCAATGTCTTTCATTATTGTTCATTTATAAAGGAATTATAGCAACCAATAAAATAGATACTATTTACAGGCATGTATAAAATGTTAAGTTCTTGTTACTGCATTTTCATTAGATTATAAAGATTGTAAATACAATATTACTGTAATTGTGTATATTTTTAATTTGCTATATCTTTAAACAGCTTAAAATAGGTCATTTCTTTTTAACATGTTATATTAAGTGTTTTGCGGCAAAACATAAAGAAATACAGGTGTTTTCTTTGATATTAAAGTTCAATACCTGATAAAGCTTCTACAGCTAGTCAACCTAAAACTATGCAACTACTTTAAAACTATTTCAAGTGCACTCAAGATTAACTACATAAATTTTTTAAATACTGTATAAAATAATTTGTGAATGAAAGAAACTTACTAGAGCTTTGTCCTTTTTACTTTTATGAAATTCATATATATCCTGCAATTTAAAATCAGCACAAACATCTCCATTCATTACAAAAAAAGCTTCTGGTGACCCTACCCTGATTTGGTCTCGGAAATGAAATAGCCCCCCTGCTGTGCCAAGGGGGGCAAATTCTTGCAAATATCTATTGAAATTTTTATTTAACATTCTTTATGCATGTAATGTAATTTCAAAGAAGCACTTACTTTATAAAAATATTATGCTGCTGTTGCATTTCAGTAATGAAATTTTCGATTTGTGCAGTTGGATAAAATCCAATTAATAAAATTTCTTTCAAGTCCTTCAAAACTGTGCATGCTTCAATATGATGTTGAATAATGGGAAAGCCAGCTACTGGAAATAAGGGTTTTGGAATATCCAAGGACAGTGGACGAAATCTAGTCCCTAAAAATTATTCTTAAACAAGTTTGTACATTTTTGTACTGACTGTTGTTACCTTTTTGAGGACCACCGATTAAAATCACAGCTTTCAACATTGTGCTTTGGAGCTACCGGTTAACTAACTGTCATAAAGTGGTTTAAAACACTTACTAAATGGGAGTTTTTAAACATGTCCTAAATTAAGTTGAAGTGCGTTAACAGCCATAGTTAACAATTATTACAAGATAACAAATTCTTTAATTTTCACCTGTTCCACGTCAAATATCATATTTAAAAAAAGTAGTGTCTGTTGTACAGTTCGACAATATTATACATAAGACAATATTGGAAATGTATGGTTATTCGCATATATAAAAGTTCTGCACCATCTCTCGTAAGGTGCTCCACTAAGGCACCGAATTTAAATAGATCTAACTTTTGTTTTAAGTTTTTGAATGTTGTTTCTTTCATAAATGTATGATTTTATCCACATCATAATATACATACATCTGTTATCTATAGCTTAATGTACATAGATAATAGATACTTGGCGAATTGCTTTTTCATCTACGTTCTATAGGTTTTTCCTTTATAGTTATCTATATATCCGCAGCATAAATTGACAGTTATTTATGAATCTATGAATTTTATAGATCTTGCGATGTTCCACCTTCTTGTCCACCTTGCCATCTTTTATTAAAAGGGACGCTACGTCGCCATTTTGAAAATTTTGCTATTTTATTTGCTTTTCGGTGCGTCTTTTCNTAATTAAAATGATCAGTTAGGGTTTACCTAAAACAGTAATGGACGGATGCATCCTGCCGTCTTCTTTGAATAAAGGAGGATTTTCCATTTTGGCGAAGGGTTTATTAGGATCGGGATCGGTGGGAGTGCCTTCAACTCGTGTCCAGCGACCAATTCTAGAATTTTGGCCTATAATACTGTGTCGTATAAGACTATGACTTTCTATAACGGCTCCGTTTAGAATAATACTTTCTCTTACTCGAACACCTGGACCAATGGTAACATTACGACCTATGCTGACATTAGGACCAAGCTGTAAGTAATGATTAACGTTTTTATTAATATTTACTTTGTACTTCTAGAATTGTATGTAAAAGTAATCCAACAGCGATTTCTTCCTTTGAAGACGTACTCTTCCCGATTTTTCAAGGAATTTTACAACAAGATATTCAAGGTATTTACCCATATATACTATTATTTCGCTAAGTGCTTCTAAATTCTTTATTTTTATATGAATTACCCATGCTATTATTTTCAGAGTTTATTCCGTATGTTTTCCAATTATTATCTCTATTAATGGAACTCACCCCGCCTGGTGCGATTTCGGAACCGTACATGCAACTTTTGCCCTGCTTGTTAGCCCCAGTTTTATGGGAGCGACCCGCGAATATCAGCCCACTTGTACGACAACTTTGTGCATATCTTACCCAAGCAGCACCACAAGTTATTGCACAAGACAAATTGGTACGTTCAACAAATGTTTTATTAATTTTTTTCCAATTTTCACATTTACAACTAAGTGTTCTTTTATTTGAATCTCTCTATCATGTTGATGATTTTAGGGTGGGTTTTTGGGCGTTTTTCAAAAATTGGTCGCTTCTAAAACCAATGATCACGAAGGATTTTATTTGCTGCAAACAATTATTCAACATACTCCAACGTAAGTTTCAACATCTATTAGTGACTATGTATGCAATAATCGTCATTTTTGCCATTTTAATCGGTTGGGTGCTATAATTGATAATATTATTACTTTATAACTTTTTCTTTGAGGATATAATGATACAGTTCTGTTTTTGTTTTCCATTTAATTATTTTCTACTTATTAGAGAAGCACTGGCGCCCTACCATAAACAAATCTTCTTCCTACTGTTTCAAAGATTGTCTTCAAGTAAAACAACAAAAAAAAGATTATGTATGTATTTTACTAACAAGTAAGCAAAAACTGTAGCGTTTTATTGATTTTCGACATTATTTGCATTTTTTAAGTTAAAAATATTCTTTGTAAAACATTAACAATATTAATTAGTGTTATTTTTGTTAAATGGTTATTGTGTTGTTTAGGGTTCTGTTGAATAATAACTAATTAATGGTGGTACATCATTAACATTGGTTATTGTACAAAGGAACTTGTTAGATAGGCAATGGGGCAGCTTCGGCTTATTGCTAACATATGTCGATAGTTTAGTAGATTTACCTAGTTTCTTGCAAATAAAATCTACTAAGCTATATTTATTAAGTGTTCTGTTACGCTTACATGGTGCAGATATTTTGTTTTAATAGATATTTTATGTTTTAATTAGAAACTTATGGTAGATTAATTTGTTATTTAGTATAAACTAGTTCTTCCCCCTGCTCCCGGCCATTTTTATTGCTCCTCTATGACGTAGCGTCGGCCATCATTCTTTTCTAATTGTTGCAGTTGACTGCCATCATTCTTTTTCAATTGTTGTCGCATTGTTACTGATGTCAGCCATTATGGTTTTTTAATAGATGTATAGTAATCAATGATTAAAATTTAAAAGAAATGTTTGTAAATAGGTATGCAACACATCGTATACTTCAGCATAAGAAATTGCTGATACTAACTTTCATTTACGTAATACTACTTTGCCCTGTGCTGACAGCACTCATACTTTTTTTAGATTTAATATTATTAATTCTGTAAGTTGTACAATTTCTTATGGAGCATACTATGTATACCAAATAATGTGCTATCATCTTACGGACAGCTACTGAACAAATTCTTCTGTTAGGAAATTATAAAATGATACCTACTTTTCTTCATAGAAATAATATAGTTAGTAACCATTAATAATGTTGGCGATACTGATAGCAATTTGACAATAGTAATCATATATATCTCACTGGTTCTCTGCATTTCCTTCTTTTTAGGTTGTCATTTGTGGCAGTTTGTTCTGTTGTCAGTTGAGTGCGTGTATCACGAGGTCGAGAAATCCAGTTAATACTATTTTTCGGAATGGTTGCAGAAGGTAAAACAGATCAAATTGAAAACCCAATTGATTGACTAGACGGAGGACGGCTTTCCCAAGAACTGTCGACGAAATATATCAAGATTCCGCGTAAAAGTTGTTGCCAACCCAGGGGGTGGCTGCCGAAGGTATATATTTGCCATATTTATTCATTTTACCATGCTTTTGATACTTAACTACACCTCTAAAATATGCTTAATATGCCCACCTTATAACCGCAAGTCGATTTATTCAAATGATATCGTCAAATAATTTTACACATCCACGATTCATAATAATATACGTTATGAAGTCACATTTTCTTTGTAGTTGCCTATTACATAAAAGCTACTTTAGTAAGTTATAAATTTTCCATTGTCAAATAAAAAACCTAAAAATAACATCTTACTTTTTAAATTACAAAGTGTATTAATAACTGTTGTGAAACTAGAGCTAGATCCTTATTGTATGACAATTTACTTAATAATGCATAATTTGCCTTTTTGAAAGCAGGTATAATATTATTCTACATAAATCTTTTTAAATCTAACTCAACGGCACAAAATTTCTCTTTTATCTTAATATTCGTATTTACCTAATATATTTTCCCTAAAGCCCATATGGGACTTCTAAAACTCCTTCAATTTCTAGTTATTGGAATATCTTAGATGTTACATATTTTTTCAACGGAATTATTTGTGTATTTTTTATTTTAAATTTTTTAAATTACTACTTTCACCTGACCTGTTGATGTACTTTTTACTGGGTGTCGCAATTTGTGGCTGTGGTTAAAGTGAGTTATTAACCAGTGAACTCCCTAAGTATGTGAAAAAAGTGATTTTGGTGCAGTCTAATATTAAGTGAAATAAATTTTCCTGAGATTGCATCACATGTTATTCTGAATTTTGTCTTTTTATTGAATTTTATTTATTTCTGTTTTCGAATCTATCTTGTTCGTGCTATTTTTTTTTTGTAAAAGTGTAATTAGTAACTGAGTAAAGCGTGCAAATATAAACTTCATTCTCAAGCAAGAGTCAGAATAACTTGCATGTATTGCAGAACTTAATTATTTTTTGTTGTAATTTTAAAATGAAATTAAGTAGAACTATCATTGCACGCTTTTTCAGGTACTTCATAATTAACATAACGAATAGGAATGTAGACAAAGCATGAGGAACAAGAAAAGCACTATAGATATTCAATCTAAAAAAGACAAGTTTTTTATTACAAAAAATGACTTTAATAAACAGCCATCCCATACCAATGAAGCATCTTCCAGCGGGAGCAGTGGATTTTTTG
>NW_020438879.1:210568-248047 GCF_000699045.2 Agrilus planipennis | reverse complement strand
AATAAAAACATCTACAATCAACAATTACTTCAAATAAAATGAACAAAAATAAGCATGCAAAATAAAAATTAATTCAAATTAACTACAACAAAACATGCAAAATAAAAAATTAATTTGAATAAAATGAACTTAATTAACCAGATACAGCATGCAAGATAAAAGAACTATTTCAACTATGGGGTCATCTTTGTCTTCTCCAACGTCGATCTGAAACAGATACGGTGGTAATAGATTAATAATGAGCAATTAAAATTAACTGTATCAAGTTTCTCACCTTAATTAACTGCAGACTGCAACTGTTTGCAGGTGTGAAGAGCAAACTAAATCCAGGAGAAGCACCACAGCAGAAATTTTGTTGTTCCATTTGAAATCAAATAGATCCTTAGTTGCTCCCACTAATCGGTTGAAAATCAACTGCATAGTGTGGAGAAGTGAAGATGAAAATATCAAATCAGGAACAAAGTCCAGAAAAGACCACACCCATGTAGACGGTTGTTCGAGTAGCGCCAAATTGAACTCATTTGTTGGGCAATCTGCAGAAAGGGCAAAAAAATATATTAATTACACTATTAGTTAAGGAAGGAACTAAACACTCCTAAAAATACACAACAAAATGCAAGTAAAATAGCTGAATTATAATAAAATGGCGACAACTGTCATTTTACATTACAACCATGGATCATGACATAAATAAAGGCAAACAATCATAGATGCACGATGTCAAGGTTAATTGGAACTGTGAACAATAGATAATTGGTAAAACAAATAACCCATAAGATCAATATAGAGCAACTAATATTATAAATTCTCACCTTAATTAACTGCAGAAAGTAGCTTCATAAGGTTCACAGGTAGAATGAACAAGCCAAATCCAGAAGGAATACCATTGCAGACAAGTTGTTGTTTTAGTCATTTCCAAATTAAGTTTCAAATGCCTCGCCCTTTCAGGTTCAAAATTATGTTGCAATAGTAAGACGTCAAAAGCATCGGCTCTTTGAGTACCATCAGAATTAGCTGTAATTTCTTCTCACTCGGACAAACTATAGGAACGGGCAAGAAAACGTGGTTAATTACAACTTTTAAAGCAAGTAAATCAGTAATATTTTAATGTGGCAAGTTAGAAGCTAACTTTGGCACTAATGAAAAAGTCAGTTCCACATTTTGCTCCTGCTAAAACGTTATTTAAAAGTTGTTTGATGAAAATAAGTTACAAATGCCTAAGAAATTGAAGTTTCTGGGACCAGGATTAATATTTTTAATTAATATGGTTTACTTACCAGTTCATTCGTCATAAATCCTTCCTTCAGCAATGCCACACTGTATTCGTTCCCAATCGAAAAAAGGCACTTTTGTGCTTCTTTTTAGGACAGCTACTCACTGAACCGAATGAACACTGACACAACCAAGGCACTGTAAATTAATGTGCTATCCAGGTTTTTTTTAATGTTCCTGTGAAATGAAATCTTATGAGTATTCAGATATAATTAATTTAGCCTCAGTAAGTAATGTGCATGAGACAATACTAGTTAATATCAAATAAATATACTAATTATGCCACGTATGCTCACCGTAATTAATTAGATCCTCCAAAATGAAACGAACCATGGCAGACAACTTGCTTTTTCATTCTTATTTATCATCAATCTGTAAAAATAGAGAAGAAAAACGAATAAACTAAATTATTAAACAATTAAAACATAAAATACAACGAAAAGACGCACCGAAAAGCAAATAAAATAGCAAAATTTTCAAAATGGCGACGTAGCGTCCCTTTTAATAAAAGATGGCAAGATGGACAAAAACGTAGAACATCGCAAAATGTAATAAATTCATAGATTCATAAATAATTGTCAATTTATGCTGCGGATATATAGATAACTATGAATGGAACACCTATAGAGCGTAGATCAAAAAGCATAGACATATAATAATGGACGTGTCTTGACCGCATGTCCTTGTAATAATCTCTTGGCTGGAAAAGAGTGAGGGAGATGGCGTATGGTTTCGGACTAGTGCTATTTCTTTCATGACACGCTCACACACTATCGTGAGAGAGATGAATATTATCCGAAACTTCGTTCCTTCTCTTTCTTTTCTTGTAGCACAATTCTGACCGCAAAGGCATGTCCATTAGTAAACGTCGATGTGAAAAAGCAAGTCTGTTCTTACTATAAATATTCTTCCTCACAGTACCTACCTACACATTTTTAGGTAAAAAGAGCTTGCAATTAATTGTAGTTGCGCCAATTAAAGAAACTAATCATTTAATTAGATGTTAAAGACGACAAACTGTAATTTTTAACAACTCAAATTGCTCTGTCAGTCATTACATTCCCTTCTCAGTTTTTTTTTTCAATAAATATTAAATAAAAAAGTCCAGTTTTTCCATTGACAATTACACTAATAGACTTTTGTGACTTTCGTCCATATGAATTTTATCTCATCTCAATCAAAATTATTATATTGTACCACATTAATGTTATTAGCCTTTCACTCTCTCCCTCCACATCACCAATTTGTGACAAACTTGACAACTCCCTTATGGCTTTGAATCAAATTTTGTTTTACATCATACCCTTAATTATAAAGTAAGAAACTAAGGCAAAAGAGGATGCATTTGGACAGGACCGATTTTGGAAAACGTACATTCTTTATAATGTAACTCTGTTATTGTCATTATTATTACTAATTGTTAATAAAAGTAACTTTTATTAATATGTAAGATATTCACAATGATCTTCAAATATAAACAAGCTTTTCTTTCACCTCTGCTCTTAAGTTTAAAAGATATGCACAGTTATCTTATTAATATAATAAAAGAATGAAACGAAATAATAAAAATAAAACGACCATAATTATTTTGAATTTCTTTGATTTCTTTGCAATAATATTAATCAATTATTTCAATTGAATTAAATAGATCAGATTATCCAACTTATTATTCTGCCCAAAGTTTTAACATTTTTCCCAATTATATTGCATTTTTCTAATTCAAGAATATAATAACATAATAAAGTTGATAATCTTAACGATTAAAGCAAAATTAATTTGCCTTAAACGAAGCACAATCTTTACTGAATAAATAAAATGTTCAAATCAAGCAAAACTGTTTATTATTAAAACGTTTATGAAGTACGATAACATTTCAACATTCTGTATTATTCACGTTCAGTAACTATGACGAAAATGTAGACAAAAAACAGAGATATTTATCATTAACGTTATTCGGCGAGCTTGCGTCGTTTCCAAGTGAAAATAGTTTTAAAATGTCTCAGAAGCATTTACAATTTACAGGGTGTGCTTGAAAATGAGTCGTACAGAAAGAATTTGCAATTACAAAATGTCACAATACAATTCAAAAACCAGATTAAACACCTTAATCGTTATAAATATGGGAAATTCTTTTACAAACCTGAGAAATTTGGACAAAAATTGACCGACACATTTTTGATTTGGCTGAAATTTTATTTACGAGTTATGAATTTTTGTTTCAATCATTTCTATTTCTCAAAATATTAATAAAAAAAAATTCCTCGAACACGTATCTTTTTTTTTTCAATATAAAACCCGTAAAGAAAATTTCAGCGAAACCGAAAATATATCGGTCAGATCAGTGTTCGGTTTGTAAAAGAATGTCCCATATGTGTTAAATGTACCTACTATATGTATAATTTTTTCAACCCCCAAAGAAAAAGACGACTATTGCTCCATCAGTCCATTTTTATAAAAACCTTGCAATTTTGTAGCTTTTAAAGAAATTCGTGAAACACAAAAATACAGGCAAATTCTACTCAAAATTATTCCACAAATGACCTAATTTTCTCCATTTCAAATGCCAAGATAAACAATTGACAAATAAAATCATTACATCATTATGTATATTAAAATCAATTGCCAAATGTATGACGTAGCATCACTTGAGAAAGGCTCAATTGTCAGGACAAGATTTGTATGAAAAATTTTTTTGGAGAATAAACGGGTAAAGTAACGGTAAAGTATGTATGTATACATATAAGTAGAAAAGTCCTGACTCACTGCCTCGTATCAATGTCCAAACAAAACCTTTCGAATTATATGCATAGCTGAAGTTTGCAAAAGATTTTTCTTTATGATGTATAAAAGAAATAAGGAAGGATATTTCGAAATTCAATACCTAAGAAGGTGAAAAGGGGTGACAAAGTCTGTATGAAACTTTTTTGTTTATGGTCAGATTTATTTGAAACATGGCCTTAATGCTCTTTGATATAAATATTCACCTATTGTTTCGGTATTTTAAAAAATCCAACCTCTGAAGGACTGAGAAGTGGTTGCAACATTTTAAAAACATCAGGCTTTGTATATGTACACCTACGTTTCGAAGTACCACGAAACAATTTGTAATTACTAATTAGGTATGTCAAAGATCATGCGAAAATACGAATTTTTATCGATTTCTTAAAAATATCCTTGAAATTGCGACAACCTAGCACAACGGTTCCGAAATTTTTCTTTTCTACGGACCCCTTTCTAATCCATCCCCCCCATCTCAATAAAAAAATAAACTGATAAGAGTTTTATGTCTAACAATAAGACCCACGACACCTCACCCTCACATAAACTCAGCGACAAGGGATGGGAAATTGGTACTGAATAGAAAAGGATCTGTCATCATGTCAACCAATTGATTAGGGGTATTTATACTAATGTAACCGATGTAACGCATTTTAAATTAAATTATTAATTACTTAACATTAATTCATACATACATCCAAAGGTCATTTGAATCATTTGATTCGAGTTTTTGTTTTAGAGAGGATGAATTGTTAATAACGATTAAATTCTCATTTTTAAGAAGATAAACATTCGTAACTCTTTTGTTCAGCACATTCAATGCAGAAAAAAAAATATTTTTTATCGTTTGACAAGATATTTTGTTTTTCACTGTAAACGTGTTGTTATGGTTACTCACTTTAAGAATTTGCTGATTACGTTGAGAGTTTATCGAATATATCGGCGTAATAAGCTAATTTATCGTCATGCATTGTAGTTCGACATGACTTACAGACGTAAAAATTGGTTACTCAGCTTCAGTACATAAAAGGGGGTGATTTTTGCTGACTTGTCATATCTTCACATTCTTTTTTTAAAAGCCTTGACTGCAATGTATTTGTTACCAATGACATTCTCGGATAACAATAGCTATATTTAAAAAAAATATTTAAATAAATATATAAGTCAGACTGCTTTGCGTGATTAGACAGGGTATATGCGCATATAATAATGATAAGAAATAAACGCGCAAAATAACTGAGGAAATAGGAATGAACCAATGAACAATTGCATCCAATTGATTGTATAAACGTAAGACAGAAAGCCCGAATGTCCTATCCTGTCATCTGGCATCTAGGTATCTTTCTTTCACAAAAATTGCGGTAGTCACTCTTATCAAACTGTTATGGTTTGTCCTTTTGTTAGTGGTTTGGTCATGAAAAATATGCCATTGTTACTGTTAAATACAGAACGGCTGCTTTTCCCAGAATTTTTATTAGGACAAAAAAAGTCGTATCTCGCGGAATCTCTGCGACCCTTCCATGGAACACCAGGGTTCCGCTGTCCTAGCACACTATTTCAACCCTTATAGAAAATCTCTATAAAATACGACTTTCATTTCACAATTCGATAAAGTAAACAAACTGGTTTGGTCATAAATGGTCGTGAAAATTTAGTTTTATTACTCTTCCCAAAGACATGCATAACTTTGCGAATATGATTTATGGGGTATTAAAAGACAATTTTGTATATACCTGATGCTACACGGGTTCATCACAGACTTTGTCTCTGTTCTATGTGATGTACATAATTATTTTCCAACTGAATTTTCAAATGTATTGTACTTATCAAAACATGTTCCATTAAACTATCTTCATTGATGTCTTTCGATTCCATCAAAACGCAAAAGTAGGATTTTCTTAGCAAAATTACTATTAGTCCCAACAAATAATCAAACAAATACACTGGATACAAAGTTTCGGAATTACCTAATAACAGTAAACAACGTTATTAAACACGTTGAAGGTTTTTGGAAACGTTTAAACAAATAACAAAATTAAAATTCCATGTTTAGGATAGCTAACGAACAGGTCACGAATTTTTTTGATTAACAAGCCGAAAAATAGCGCATATTACATACATACATAAATAATGAATTTTTTTTTTAAAAGCCTAAAGTTTATAGATTGTTATCCATTTCCTAAAATTTCTACAAGCATATCATAATTTAATATTCAGGGGTTTGGCACCCTGTAAATAACTCTCAGACCCATTGACAAATTATTTCATAGGTACTATCATACTTAGAATAAACTGAGAGAGTAGGTACAAAAAATTATTGTGGGACATAAAAAAATTTGCACTTAAAAGTAATAATTTAATATTCAGGGGTTTCGCACCCCGTAAAAAAACCCTAAGACCCGCTGACAAATTATTTCATAGGCATTATACTACATTGAACGATATTTAGATATTAAATACAAGCAATTATTGTGGGATAAGAAAAACTTTCACTGAAAAATAATAATTTAATATTGAGGGATTTCGCACCCTGTAAATAACCCTCAGAGGCATTGACAAATTATTTCATAAGCATTATCGCACTTAGAACATCTCTGAGAGTGTAGGTACAAAAAATTATTGTGGGACAAGAAAAAATATGCACTTAAAAATAGTAATTTAATATTCAGNTATTTACTATCAGAAATTGCAAAGTTTGATGTTCAAAAGGAAGGGTCTCACATATAATCTTACTTTACATATTTCGGTCCCGTCTTCTCTAAACAAAATTATCAAAATCTCACAAACAATTTTTAAAAAATATTTAAGTTACAACACTTGCAAATTTCACTACTAGAAAGTGCAAACATGAGGTACAAAAAGAAGGGTAGAGAGCATCCTCACAAATAATACTACTTTATACATCTTGTCTCCGTCTTCTTTAAACAAAAATTTGAAAAACGAATTTTGCATTATATGAAAGTAACACCTGCAATTTCTACTGCCAGAAATTGCAAAGTTTGAGGTACAAAAGAAAGGATAGAGAGCAACCCTTACGAAAAAATTGACTATACATTTTGTCCCCGTCGCCTCTAAACAAAATTATCAAAATCCGATAAACAAATTTTGAAAAATATTTAAGTTATAACAGTTGTAATTCTTAGAACTAAAAAGTGCAAAGTTTGAGGTACAAAAGGAAGGGTAGAGAGCAGCTTCAAAAATAATCTGACTTTATACATTTTGTCCCAGTTTTCCCTAAACAAAATCATCAAAATATGACAAACAAATATTGAAAATATTCAATTTATAACATGTAATTCTTATTACTGGAAGGTGCAAATTTTGAGGTGCAAAAAAAGGGTAGAGTGCACCCTCACAAATAATCTGATTTTATACATTTTGTCCCTGTCTTCCCTAAACAAAATTATCAAATATGACAAGCAATCTTTGAAACACATTCAAGTTATAACACTTGTAATTCTTAGTACTAGAAAGTGCAAAGTTTGAAGTACAAAATGAAGCGTAAAGAGCACCCTCACAAATAATCTGACTTTATACATTTTGTCCCCGTCGTCTCTAAACAAAATTATCAAAATATGACAAACAGATTTTGAAAAATATTTAAGTTATAACACTTGTAATTTAAACTATCAGTAAGTGCAAAGTTTGAGGTACAAAAGGAAGGGTAAGGCGTAGTTACAAAAAAAAAACGGAATTTACACATTTTATCTCTCATCTCGGCAAATAAAGCAATCAAAATCTAGAATAGGAATTTTGAAAAATATTTAAGTTATTACTCCTGTAATGTCCAAATGAGGGAAATGTATCGCCATCTGGTGACCATTTGCTATAATTATAAGATAACGCATATATGCTTATCTGTAACCATAATACCTACTTAATTGTTTAATTTAAATTTATTAATCAGAACTAACACAAGGTAATAAAGTCTCTTTAAAAACTTTTGGCATTGTTGGAAATAAGCAAATTGGAATTTTTTAGAACAGAACATTCTTTTGTCGACGATATCACTTTCTAATACCTCATTTATTACTATTTTTAATTCATACAGTTACTTACCAGTTCCTTGTCAGAAATTCTTTTTTTAGCAACGACACACTATCTCCGTTCCCCATGGAAAAAAGGCACTCTCACGCTTTCTTATGACTTCAGGTTGTGTTAATTTCTGGAGTGAAAAAGGACTGATACAACCAATGCTATGCAAGGGATGACATCCACAGGTTTTATAATCTTTCTGTAAAATAAAATTTTATGAGAGTATTCAGATACAATAAATTTAGCTTCTCTAGTAAATAATGTGCATAATACAATAGCATAATGTTCTCACCTTAACTAACTTCAAAATCGTCCAAAGTGAAAAATCAACAAGAAACACTACAGTAAACAATTTGCTTTTTAGTGGGTCAATTTGTACTAATGGAGAACATTAACAAATTAATTACACTATTAAATAAATAAACGTTTTTCGGTATATATATATAATGTTGGTTGGTTGTTATTCTTATCTATAGTTGTTATGATCAATGATTATAGATCATGTTATAGACAATAGATAAATCAACGGTCACGGTTTATGTCATGTTTTTTTAACATATTATTGTTGTCTATGATATTGTTGGTTATGTTTTGTTATGTTCTTAGTTTTTATGCGGTTTTTATATAATTGTAAGATAACTGAGGTAGTTGTTAATTACAGTCGTTGTATATTGTACGTTTAAACAAATATTTAGTTTTAGTCGTTGTTTAAAAAATGCATCGCAAAGTTCAAGCAGCCCTTATACAATTAGCAGTTGGGAAAAGTCGTAGCAAAAACATCGAAAACGCTAATCAAATGATTTGTGAAGCAAAGAATAAAGGTGCAAAACTTATAGCATTACCCGAGTGTTTTAATTCTCCCTACGGTACTAATTTTTTCAAAGAATATTCTGAATCCATTCCCAATGGTCCAACTTGCAAAATGCTTTCAAATGCGGCTAAAGAAAATGAAGTTTATTTAGTTGGTGGTACTATTCCAGAAGAAGACAATGGTAAAATTTATAACACTTGCACTGTCTGGGATCCAAAAGGTGAACTAATTGGAAAATATCGCAAGATAGTAAGTGCAAAGTTTGAGGTACAAAAGGAAGGGTAAAGAGCACCCTCACAAATAATCTGACTTTATACATTTTGTCCCCGTCGTCTCTAAACAAAATTATCAAAATCTGGCAAACGAATTTTGAATAGCATGCAAGTTATAACACCTGTAATTTTACTACTAGAAAGTGCAATGTTTGAAGTGCAAAAGAAAGGGTAGAGAGCATCTTTATGAATATTAAGATTTTATACATTTTGTCCACGTCATCTCTAAGCAAAATTATTAAAAGATTGGAAACAAATTTTAAATTAAATGCAAGTTATAACACCTCAACTTTCTTTCAGCAATTACAATGTTCTAGGATCAAAAAGAAGGTAAGGAGCAGTCACAAAAAAAAATTGAATTTACACATTTTATCTCCTAGCTCGACAAATAAAGCGATCAAAATTTAGAAAGGAATTTTGAAGAAAATTCAAATAATTACGCCTGCAATATCCAAATACGGGCAGTGTATCGCCATCTGGTGACCATTTATTACCACTAAACCATGTAGTATAAATTGTCTAATGGTAATGCTTTAGGTTCGAAAGGAAGGGTAGACAATAACTTTACAAAAAGTTAGACTTTATACAATTTGTCCTCATTCTCTACAATCATTATTACCACATTTTACAGACAAATTTTGAAACATATTCAACTTATAAAACTTGTAATTCTTACTACTAGAAAGTGCAAAGTTTGAGGTACAGAAGGAAGGGTAGAGAGCACCCTCACAAATAATCTGACTTTATGCATTTTGTCCCCATCCTCTAAACAAA
Organism: Agrilus planipennis; assembly: GCF_000699045.2. NCBI lineage: Eukaryota > Metazoa > Arthropoda > Insecta > Coleoptera > Buprestidae > Agrilus > Agrilus planipennis. The sequence goes on along the minus strand of NW_020438879.1, from coordinate 238,105 downwards.
ATTATCAAAACATGACAAACAAATTTTGAAAAATATTTATGTTATAAACTTGCAATTCTTACTACTAGAAAGTATAACGTTTGAAGTGCAAAAGGAAGGGTAGAGAGCACCCTTATGAATAATATGNGTTTATTTAGTTGGTGGTACTATTCCAGAAGAAGACAATGGTAAAATTTATAACACTTGCACTGTCTGGGATCCAAAAGGTGAACTAATTGGAAAATATCGCAAGCTAGAAAGTGCAAAGTTTGAGGTACAAAAGGAAGGGTAGAGAGCACCCTCACAAATAATCTGACTTTATACATTTTGTCCCCGTCATCTCTAAACAAAATTATCAAAATATGACCAACGAATTTTGAATTATGTGCATGTTATAACAGCTCTTAATTTTCTATCAGGAATTGCAATGTTTTAGGATCAAAAAGAGGGTAAGGCGTAGTTACAAAAAAAAAACGGAATTTACACATTTTATCTCTCATCTCGGCAAATAAAGCAATCAAAATCTAGAATAGGAATTTTGAAAAATATTTAAGTTATTACTCCTGTAATGTCCAAATGAGGGAAATGTATCGCCATCTGGTGACCATTTGCTATAATTATAAGATAACGCATATATGCTTATCTGTAACCATAATACCTACTTAATTGTTTAATTTAAATTTATTAATCAGAACTAACACAAGGTAATAAAGTCTCTTTAAAAACTTTTGGCATTGTTGGAAATAAGCAAATTGGAATTTTTTAGAACAGAACGCATATCATAATTTAATATTCAGGGGTTTGGCACCCTGTAAATAACTCTCAGACCCATTGACAAATTATTTCATAGGTACTATCATACTTAGAATAAACTGAGAGAGTAGGTACAAAAAATTATTGTGGGACATAAAAAAATTTGCACTTAAAAGTAATAATTTAATATTGAAGGGTTCCGCACCCTGTAAAAAAACCCTAAGACCGGCTGACAAATTATTTCATAGGCATTATCATACTTAGAACATCTCTAAGAGTGTAGGTACAAGCAATTATTGTGGGACAAGAAAAACTTCCATTGAAAAAAAATAATTTTANATAAAGTCTCTTTAAAAACTTTTGGCATTGTTGGAAATAAGCAAATTGGAATTTTTTAGAACAGAACATTCTTTTGTCGACGATATCACTTTCTAATACCTCATTTATTACTATTTTTAATTCATACAGTTACTTACCAGTTCCTTGTCAGAAATTCTTTTTTTAGCAACGACACACTATCTCCGTTCCCCATGGAAAAAAGGCACTCTCACGCTTTCTTATGACTTCAGGTTGTGTTAATTTCTGGAGTGAAAAAGGACTGATACAACCAATGCTATGCAAGGGATGACATCCACAGGTTTTATAATCTTTCTGTAAAATAAAATTTTATGAGAGTATTCAGATACAATAAATTTAGCTTCTCTAGTAAATAATGTGCATAATACAATAGCATAATGTTCTCACCTTAACTAACTTCAAAATCGTCCAAAGTGAAAAATCAACAAGAAACACTACAGTAAACAATTTGCTTTTTAGTGGGTCAATTTGTACTAATGGAGAACATTAACAAATTAATTACACTATTAAATAAATAAACGTTTTTCGGTATATATATATAATGTTGGTTGGTTGTTATTCTTATCTATAGTTGTTATGATCAATGATTATAGATCATGTTATAGACAATAGATAAATCAACGGTCACGGTTTATGTCATGTTTTTTTAACATATTATTGTTGTCTATGATATTGTTGGTTATGTTTTGTTATGTTCTTAGTTTTTATGCGGTTTTTATATAATTGTAAGATAACTGAGGTAGTTGTTAATTACAGTCGTTGTATATTGTACGTTTAAACAAATATTTAGTTTTAGTCGTTGTTTAAAAAATGCATCGCAAAGTTCAAGCAGCCCTTATACAATTAGTAGTTGGGAAAAGTCGTAGCAAAAACATCGAAAACGCTAATCAAATGATTTGTGAAGCAAAGAATAAAGGTGCAAAACTTATAGCATTACCCGAGTGTTTTAATTCTCCCTACGGTACTAATTTTTTCAAAGAATATTCTGAATCCATTCCCAATGGTCCAACTTGCAAAATGCTTTCAAATGCGGCTAAAGAAAATGAAGTTTATTTAGTTGGTGGTACTATTCCAGAAGAAGACAATGGTAAAATTTATAACACTTGCACTGTCTGGGATCCAAAAGGTGAACTAATTGGAAAATATCGCAAGATGCATTTATTTGATATAGATATTCCTGGAGGTATAACATTTAAAGAATCTGAGATTTTAACTGCAGGGAATGACTTGCAAACATTTACTATAGACAATAATATTAAAGTTGGAATTGGAATATGTTATGATTTGAGATTTGAAGAACTGGCAAAACTATACCGAAAAAGGAATTGTGAATTACTGATATATCCTGGTGCATTTAATATGACTACAGGGCCACTTCATTGGGAACTTCTGCAGAAGGCAAGGGCTCTTGATAATCAGTTGTTTGTATTTGCCGTAAGTCCAGCAAGAGGAGATAAAGGGTATATTGCTTGGGGACATTCTCAAGTTACCAATCCATGGGGCAAAGTTATTGCTCAGGCAGGTCATACTGAAGAGATAGTTTATTGTGAACTTGATTTTGATGAATGTGACAAAATCAGACAACAAATACCAACATTTCCTCAAAGAAGAACAGACATTTATGACACTATTCTTCTAAATAAATAACACTTCTTTACTAGGTGTAAGCTATAATTGCAATATTTAAACATTGCTTTTATTGTAGAATACTATGCAATTTGTAAGTAGGAATAGATGCATGTGGATATATACCCTTACTGATGTATATTTGTATATATATATATGTATATATGTATAATTCTAATGGTCCATCTTATTATATGTACATATACAATAAAATTACGTGGTAAATAATAATTTGGACGTATCTGTATTTAATTATTTTTTAACATCTTTGTTTTAGTGTCACTTTTGAAAGATCATTCTTTCTATTAATTTTTGTCATAATTATTTGAAATAAGAGTTGAATATTTCCTGTTAGTTTATGGAAGAAATTTTGATTAGGAAAGATGGAAAAATATTCTTTCATTAGCGTAAATTATTTCAAATTTGCAAAATGCAGAGACAACTTCGAGCTGCTCTTATTCAGTTATCAGTTGGAAAAGGTCTTAGTAAAAATATCGCACACGCTTTTAAAATGATTCGTGAAGCCAAAAGTAAATGCGCACAACTTATAGTTTTACCAGAATGTTTTAATTCTCCATACGGTATAAATTTTTTTAAAGAATATTCAGAAACTATTCCAGATGGTTCTACTTGCAAAATGCTTTCAGAAGCAGCGAAGGAGTGCGACATATATCTTGTTGGTGGAACAATTCCAGAAAAAGTCGATGATAAAATTTATAACACTTGTACAGTTTGGGATCCAAAAGGCGAAATGATTTTAAAATACCGCAAATTGCATTTGTATGATGTGGACATTCCCGGGGGCATAACATTTAAAGAATCAGACATTTTGACTTCTGGAAATAAATTACAAACATTCAGTATTAGCGACAATATTAAAATTGGTATTGCTGTCTGTTACGATTTGCGATTCGAAGAGTTAGCAAAATTATACAGAATAATGAATTGCGAGTTGATAATATATCCAGGAGCTTTTAATATGACTACTGGACCAATTCATTGGGAATTATTGCAAAGGGCTAGAGCATTAGATAACCAGATGTATATATTTGGTGTCAGTCCGGCACGAAGCGAAAAAGGTTACATTGCATGGGGTCATTCTCAAGTTACAAATCCATGGGGAAAGGTTATTGTTCAAGCAGGTTACGTTGAAGAAATTATTTATTGCGATCTTGATTTTGAAGAATGTAGTACAGCAAGAAAGCAATTGCCAGTTTTTTCACACAGAAGGACGGATGTGTACAATACAATTCTTGTAAATGCCTGTCGCGATTAAATCATAAAATAAAGTAACAATTGGGTAATCCAACGATGTACTTTAGCAAAGTATTTTGATTTTCACTCATTTTTCAAATTAAAATATAAATTATTATTGGCATTCACAAAAAATAAATATCATTGTCTTGATTAAGAAAGTTCTCTAACGTTTAGCAAGTGACGATAGACGTGGACAATTTTTACAAACATATTTCTTTTATTAAATTTCTCTGAGATGTTGGTTGCAGAACTTTTATGCATTCAAATAAAGAGCCAGCATAAGAAAATTAAAGGACTGTCAATGCACCTGCAACATTTGATATTAAACCCTACAATTCAAATTTCTAATAATCATGATTCAGATAGAAACCTGCAGCTTTCAGTTTTCACTTTTGAAACATATATTAGCCCTAAATTTTACAAGAAATTCTGAACTAGATGAATCAACATTAACTAGTTTGCTCAATGTTGTATGTATGAAATATGTACATTGTAATCTAATATAAACTACCAAAAATACATAAAAGCAATAATGTAAACAACAAATGAACTACAAATAAGTTCATAGGATTGTAATAGAATCCATGACAGATTTAAAGAAATTTATTTCTAAACTGACCATTTAATGACTTGCCTATCTTTGTTGGGGGCTTTTTGAAGAGATGACTAGATATTTTTAAAATATCTTCAATCCCACTTTCTTGAAACATCTTGATAATCACCATCGGGAGCATCATAATCTGCTATTGGAGGAGTTTCAGATGGACCTTGAAGTTTAATAGGAAGTAACATAGGCTCTACCTAGAAAACCAAAATAAATATAAATTTTATATACTTAAATTATTTTTTATAGTGATTAGCTGTTTTCATACTTGTATAGCTTCTTGATACAGATCTTCAGATTCATTTTTCAATTCATTAAGTGCTTTTTGTTGGGAATACATTATTCTATCAATCATCTGAACGTCATTTAAATGCTGCTGTTGTTTGTAGCAACTCCATGCTTGAAACAATGCAGCTCTACTCTCTAGTACTTCTTCAGTAAGTTGTATAGTTCTTGCTCTTTTCCTGTAATACTGTAAATTATCATGCTTTTTAATAACTAAGGTAGTATAATGATACCTCTGCTCATCAATAAGGTATAATGGTACTTCACATTCATCTATTGGTTTTAGCTGCCTTGCATTCTTTTCTAATCTACGAATTTGTTTTTCTATTTTCTTTTTCTTTCTTTCTTCCCTTGCTCTTATTATAGCGGGATCCATTTTCTTCTTCTTTTTGAGTGGTTCAGCCCTAAAACATTAAATAAAAAATACAAACGTAAATAATCATTTCCAGAATACAAACATGAGACAAGGACTAAATTTGAAAAACTGAATTGAGGTAGTTGAAATACTTCTGAGAGGCATTGAAATCGTCTGCAAATATATCCTGAAAAGAAAAAATATTCAGTCTATTCAAATAAATGTATGTGTAATGTAAATTTTTGTACTTGCTAAATGAATTCATTATATTTACAAGGGACATTATTAAAAAACACGAAGTTGGTTACTAAAAATATTAAACGTTGAGAATTTGTTCAAATGAAAACTTATTAAAAAGATAAAATAACACACAACTGCAAAGCATTAAAAAGCAACTTTGTGGTTAATGGTCATAGATAATAGATACACAAAGGGTAATGATTATCTATGGTTAAATGTCATAGATAATATAATAATAAATTAAAACTGATGACACTACAAATGGGTGCTTTCCGGCGAAAAAAGCGTAAAGTGATTCAAAACTACAAATAAAACTGTCTAAATAAAAAAAATTAAGATTAGACTCAACAACTAGTATTTGTACTTAATACACAAACCAACTTTGCTTTCGTGTTGTTTTCTTGCTAAAAAGCACCTATAAACCCATAAACTGTTATTTGCAGCTCCGTAATTAATTTAGTAAAAATAAGGCTCTATACAAAAACTAAATAATTGCTTACAAATTAAACGATAATATGCAAATTTATTGAAGCTATAGAAAGTGGCATGGGAAACCAAGTGATGTTTAAAATAAAAAATGTAAGGATCTATTATAACTATCTCTAGATTTCGATTTCATCTTGATTTCACGTACAACTAAAGATAACCGAAACAATTATACATTATTATCTATGAATGCTTGAATTAAACTATCTATGCTTTATCAAATGAAAGGCTGATAAATGACAAATTGCGAGTGGATTCAGGAATTGTGACAACTAATTAATGGGAAGAGTATAACTTTAGTGATTAATAAATATTGTTAATAAAATACAAAGATGAATAATGCAATGGTAAGATATATATTCACAATTATAATTACTTGAGACTGCACTTAATGTAATTTATGATGTAGGGATAGACTTTGTAAGTGACGTGTTTACGTAATAGCCATTAAAAATTTTTCGTTTTGCAGAAAGTGATTAGCAGTTCTCGTGTTTTCGCCAGAAACATTACTACAACTGCTAGAAGAGAAGTCCAAGAAAGACCTTCAGCCAAATTCCAAAAACTAAAAGAAAATCAACAAAGGTTCCAGGTATAGTATCTAGTAAGTTATTTCTCCATTTACTATTAGGCTTATTACAGGTTGAAGATGGTGTCCCAGTGTATTTGAAGAAAGGTGCACCTGATAAAATGCTGTTTCAAGCAACAACAGGCTTGCTATTTGTAGGACTAGCAATGACATTCAAAACATTCTGGGACCTCTCTTTTGGTAAATCATGGGGAGCAGGAGGCTAAATAATGTAATGTTATAATACTGAACTTTTAATGTTCATTGAACTTTAATTCAGGAACTTTTTGTAGTCAACTATAATAAATTATTAATAGCTTTTGGTGTAATGAATACATCATTTGTATAATGCATCAGACCATAATAAATAATATTAATATTTTTTATTAGAGTGCAAACATAACAAGAAACATTAATAACATTCAATAGAAAACAAATTAATCTGTATGTATGTTATGTTCAATGAGTTATACCCCTTGAATTTTAACTGCCTAAACTTAAATTAAATGATTGTTCTAAAATCTGTAAATCATTTTTTCTTCATAGTAAGAAAAAATTAATATGGCAAAGACCACAGAAGTTAAATAAGAAGCTAATTAATCTGAGCAAAGTCATCGATTGTACTCTTCCTGCGCCGTTTCTAAATTATCAACAATTTCGTCAATAACTCTCATAAGTTTTTCGATATGTTCAGTTGCAGCCCTTAAATCATCTTCAAGAGATCGTGTTTCAAGTGAAGCACTTTGATCTTCTTTCAGACGATGTTCTTTAGTTATTTCAGGATCTTTATCACTTGTCTTTTGACCATTATAATTTAAAAAATCAGTTTCAATTTTAATATCCACTTCTGCATCAGCAAATTTTTCATGTATTGCTTTTTGCTTTTGGTTTGGAGGTTTATTTTTGCCTATTTTTACTTCTGAAATACCCAATACTTTGGGAATTTTTCTTTTCGGAGTTTTACTATCAGAGATGTACTCAATACCACTATGTACTTCTTCCAAAATAAGGGTTTGGATACGTTGTCTAACAGACTCTTTGTCAATTAAGTTAAAATTATATTCTATTATATCAACAATTTGAGTTGTTATTCGATTGAATGCTTCTTTGTCATTTTCTACTATGCTAATTGCTTTTTCTGATTGTTTCTCTTTTTCCGCAAGTTTTTCTTTTCTCATTTCAGCTAAATATTCTTTGCGAAAATTTTTAATTATTTGTTTAATATTCTCTTTCACTCCTTGTGATCTGTTGCCAATTTTATTATATTTTTTATCTCTCAGAGAGGAAAACGTCCTCTGAGAATTACCCTTATTTTCTGAACCGTTTTTATTTACATTCTTCGAATATTTATTTTTAGAGTCCATTTCTTTTTTTTTGCCATTTTCTTCCTTAAGTTCCCTGATAAGTTTCTTAACATTCTCTTTGACACTTAAATTTTCTACAGAACTGACTTTCTTCTCTAATAATTTCGGCTTTAATTTTTCATTTTCTACTTTGTTCTCTGTACTTTTTTTAATTGAGATACTTTGAGTTATGTCGATTTCGTCCAATTGGTAAATATTTTCTGCCTTCGATGCTTCATTATCATCATCTTCAGAATTTTCAGTGACAATATTATCGTCGTTAGAAATTACAAGGCGCATCAAATCTTTATAATTAGCTTTCCTTTCAAGTATAAAAAGAACTGGCCTGGTTTTTATTTTAACAGGTGGAATAGACAAATAATCAAAGGAAAGCTGATGAAAAGATTCAACAGAATCTAATAAGTTGTGTGTGGATAAATAAGGTTTCAAATTTGGAGAAAATTTACTCTTTGCTTCTACAATCAAGTGTGTAAACTTGAACATTTCTTCAGACCCGGGTAGCANAAATTTATAGCATTTACTTGATTCCTCATTATAGTTCAATAAAATTAAATTGTCAATATAATTAATTAACAGTACCAATTCCAAAAACAAATACAGTTAACATTGAAATATACGACTTTTTATTGCAGCTCTAACAAAATTCAAAAAGTATATTACAAATTCCTATTCTACATACAATTTATTCACAATTCATTCAAAGTTACTATTCAATAAAAAATTATGGCAATACCTTAGGACAATTCTAACTGCAAATATAAAAATGATTCAACTACGTTTTTCAAGTATTATAAAAAATATACCGTGAGAACGCTGATAGGAAATGGCCATGCTATTTATTAGGGACATTTTTTTATGGTAAAAAGCTTTCTAGGTACGGATGTAATACAAAAAACTGTGATAGGTTTTTTACTCACAACGGTTTGAAGAGCAGCTGAACGGTTGATGTTAGTTAACTTTATCGTTTCTGAAGTTCAGAATCAACTTGCAGTTTTATTAACGGTTTTTTTTCATTTAAACGTCATTTATATGTCTAAACAGTAGACACCTAGTCAAATAAATGCTAACAAAATTTTTATCAAAGACGTCCATGTATAAAACACTTGACACTGCTTTTACATCTGCTTTTGTAAATTTAATGAAGTGAAAAATGCAGATACAATATTTTTGATAAATTAATTATTTTTTGTTTAAATGTTTATTAATTCCAACAATGCACTTAATGCTATGTTTGTAAAATAACGCGCTATAAGAACCATTTATAAATATAACAGAATTGTCTCTATGCTTCATCTTTTTTATTTTAAGGGGAAACTCAAAGCTTAATATTCTACTAAAATTATTATTTAATTTCCTAAAGTACCTTTAAAACAACCGTACCGTAATTGGTTCAACATTTGCAGATCTTTCTCATTGTAATACGACCAAACTCACCACTGCTTTGAAGTTTAATTTTTTACCGAGCAGATATAAAACCGATTTCTATAATCGAGCTTTGTATTTCTACTTTTATCATTTACATAAATTACCAATTTTCGCGAATTTACTTCTATGTCCAAGACATTTTAACTGCAAAAACTAATAAACACTTTTCTCATATTTATGCAGACGATAACGTTTGTTTGATGTTTAAAAGTCAGTTCTTTGTGCGAATTATATTATTCAAAAATATCACATCTCGCAAATGATATGCTGTTTTACATCGTGTGACGTGTAAGTATATGTAGGTAGGTACCCTAATAAAGGTAGGGGTGTATAAGAGACCTATTTGCTAAGTCTCACATCTAACTCATCTACGTGTTTCTATTATACGAGTGGTCATTATCAGTCTCTCGTCTACTTATTTTGTGTTTATCATCGTGATAATATGACCAGAAAAAGTGTTTATCAATTTTTTACAGACCACAAAAATATACAGGGTGGATTACAAAAAACGCCCCAAGCCATAACTCCTTTATTTTTAATGATATGACTATATATCTTGAGACAAAGTTGCATAGTTGATTGTCATCTATATTTTGGGATAGATACTCAATCAATGCTGCTTCCTGTTTCACCGGAAGTGACATCAACTTGAGTTTTTTAAATGGAACACCCTGTTTATTTTACTATTTCTTGAATACCTTTCGTTAAATTACGTTTCAAAAAGCTCAACAATATCATATGCCAAAAATCAATGCTCAGTAAAATATTCGTCAATTAATGTAATGTCTAATAAAAACACTCAGTGAAACATTAAAACAAAGTACCTACCTACCTAGGCAGTGGAAAACATTAATTCAAACAGTGTTAACAAATGTCAATAGTTCGTTATAGAAACACTAGGAGAAAATACGAACTGTTGACATTTGTAACACTGTTTGAATTACTGTTTTCCACTGCCTAGGTAGGTAGGTACTTTGTTTTAATGTTTGACTGGAATATTATCCTGGTGAGCTTTTTGAAATGTAATTTAACGAGTGATATTCAATGAATAATAAAATGTACAGGGTGTTCCATTTAAAAAACTCAAGCTGATGCCACTGGAAGCAGCATTGATTGAGTGTCTATCCCAAAATATAGATGACAATCAATTATGCAACTTGGTTCCAAGAAGTATAGTCATATCTTTAAAAACTAAAGAGTTATGGCTTGGGACCTTTTTTGTAATCCACTCTGTATGCATACTGTTGAAATACTGTTTGATAAAGTCATGACCATTCGGTGGTTAGGTGCAGTTATTTGTATGTATATAGGAAATTAGCAGTTAAGTACTTTTAATATTTTAAGAGACTTGATACGTCTACCTTAATGGTACTGATGTGTTCGTGTGATTATGAAACTGACGCTACCTGGATACAAATACAAGCTTCTTCTCAGAAATACCGATTATATGATTATTATTATTATTATTATTATTAATAATACTTTTTACTTTAACCGTTTTAAGGGATGTTATTTGAGTAATGTCAGTTCCATTTCTTTTTTGTAAACGAGTCATAGTGGCACTATTAAATCTTATGAAGTATGTAAATAGTTGTAGAGTGTTATGTATTATAGTTGAATCATATCATATAAGAAATTTTTGCTGCTATTACCCGCCGCTTCGTTTCGTGCAGGTTTTATATATATTTCTTTTTGACTGAATTAAGGGATTCAATCATTATTTATAGTTAGTTCTTTCACAACAAATAAAATCCATTGCATTGACTGAATATTAATTAAGGATCAATAGATGTTAGAAACCTTGGCATTGCTCCTTTTAAAACAGCCTTATCAATGTCGGTGTTAAGTGTTAACAATTCGAGAACGAAGTGCACAAGAACACGTTAAAGAGTATATAATATGTAAAAACGAAAGATAAATAAATTATTTGTTTTACAATTAACAAATAATGGATCTTCAAATGATGTTATTTGTTCGAAAAACCGATTAAAAATTGTTTCCAGCTGTTTCGATTTTGAAAGTCGAAAAATAAATGCAAAAAAAATTTCGTAATGAAAAAGACTTACCTGAATTCCAAAACAGTTGCNTCAGGATCTTTATCACTTGTCTTTTGACCATTATAATTTAAAAAATCAGTTTCAATTTTAATATCCACTTCTGCATCAGCAAATTTTTCATGTATTGCTTTTTGCTTTTGGTTTGGAGGTTTATTTTTGCCTATTTTTACTTCTGAAATACCCAATACTTTGGGAATTTTTCTTTTCGGAGTTTTACTATCAGAGATGTACTCAATACCACTATGTACTTCTTCCAAAATAAGGGTTTGGATACGTTGTCTAACAGACTCTTTGTCAATTAAGTTAAAATTATATTCTATTATATCAACAATTTGAGTTGTTATTCGATTGAATGCTTCTTTGTCATTTTCTACTATGCTAATTGCTTTTTCTGATTGTTTCTCTTTTTCCGCAAGTTTTTCTTTTCTCATTTCAGCTAAATATTCTTTGCGAAAATTTTTAATTATTTGTTTAATATTCTCTTTCACTCCTTGTGATCTGTTGCCAATTTTATTATATTTTTTATCTCTCAGAGAGGAAAACGTCCTCTGAGAATTACCCTTATTTTCTGAACCGTTTTTATTTACATTCTTCGAATATTTATTTTTAGAGTCCATTTCTTTTTTTTTGCCATTTTCTTCCTTAAGTTCCCTGATAAGTTTCTTAACATTCTCTTTGACACTTAAATTTTCTACAGAACTGACTTTCTTCTCTAATAATTTCGGCTTTAATTTTTCATTTTCTACTTTGTTCTCTGTACTTTTTTTAATTGAGATACTTTGAGTTATGTCGATTTCGTCCAATTGGTAAATATTTTCTGCCTTCGATGCTTCATTATCATCATCTTCAGAATTTTCAGTGACAATATTATCGTCGTTAGAAATTACAAGGCGCATCAAATCTTTATAATTAGCTTTCCTTTCAAGTATAAAAAGAACTGGCCTGGTTTTTATTTTAACAGGTGGAATAGACAAATAATCAAAGGAAAGCTGATGAAAAGATTCAACAGAATCTAATAAGTTGTGTGTGGATAAATAAGGTTTCAAATTTGGAGAAAATTTACTCTTTGCTTCTACAATCAAGTGTGTAAACTTGAACATTTCTTCAGACCCGGGTAGCAAATTTTCCGTTTTGTTATATCTAAAAAATATGAAATTTTTGTGTATCCCTTTTAAATAAGTTTTGGCACTTACATCCAGTGTGGATTTATTTGAGTAAATCGCGAGACCCCTGTTTGTGCAGCTAAGTTTGCAATATGAACATGCACACTGCTTTCTTCATTGGCAAGTCGGTGTAATTTGGATATTGCCACGCCTCCAGGATAATTTGTACTGGATATACTTATTAAAAATAACGTGAAAAGAACATTAACAATCAAATGACCGCTAATTCCCAAGGAAACAAAATAATTATATGGGCTTTTATCACGATTTTCCCACCTTAAAAAAAAATACGCAAAATAATCCGGACATTTTTCTAAAAGCGAAATACTTACAAACGGTGACAGGCTGTAGCAACTGCAATGTTTAAAATCGGAAAAATATAAATTATAAATCGAAGTTCTTTGTGTGGTAGTAACGAATAAATCAACACAAATAGTATTGCTGGAAGAACGATGTATCGAATTCTTTGATCCAAGTACAAGCCAATTGGAACAAGGAAAACGGAAGCAGCTAAGCCACGAGGTATTGCAGAATAAAAATACCACAAAAATGGTGATGTCTGATTAAAATTAAGAAAACTGAATTATACTATTAATTTCAATGGACCATAGTTATGACTTTCAGAAAATTATTATTATACATTTCACTGAAAGTATTTTTTGTATTTTATAATTTATCCGGCATATTTTTACATTACAGCAGAGAGAGTAGACCGATTGCTGTTGATTAAGATAATCGAAAATCTGAACAACTGAATATTAGGAAAAAAGTTACTTGATTGCTTCAAATGGATTAAACTAATTATAATTAAACAAAACAAGCAACTTTTGTTAATAATCTAAGCGCAGTTACAAATACGAATAACAGCAAAGGTACAAATTGTCGAGTCTTCCACATATTTTCAAAGATGGATTGTTTTAACTTTGTTATTTTAAATTGAAAACCTTGCGTTTTCTAGCATTGTTGAATTCATTTAAAATTTAAGTTAAATTTTTCTTGGGTTCAGGATTTATCGTTTCGTAACTATATGATGTTTTTTATTAGTTGCAAAACTTTTGAAAATTACTAAAAACGTTAAAACTGATAGTATGTGAAATGGAATATTATGGTTTTGAACACTGCATTTAGAACGAATCAGTGTAATTTATATTTCAAAGATTTTAAAATGTGGCCGTTTTGAGATTCCACAATATTCAACATATTTCAATAACTGCTGATAAAAACTACGACAAATAAAAATATTATTGCATGAAAAGGATACTCCATAGTCTGAGCTTTTGTTTAGAATTGTATTGAACCAAAGCACTTCCCCTTCTGCCCAAAGAAGACGACCCCAAAAAACGGAGTCAATAATAATCGTAATTACTAGTAAGCATACTCCTGTGGGTATTCCAATTTGGAGCAATCTAACAAAAATGTAACGTTAAGTGGCGCGAAATGTAATATAATTAATAAATTAATATCACTGACCTTCTGATCGTAATTCGTTTATAATATAAGTCGTATAAAAGCAATAAACCTAAATATAACATTACATCGAATCGGAATATAATTATTGCAGCACCAGAAAATATAATAAACAGCTTCGAATTATTTTCTAGCCAACTACTCACAGCCAAGAGAACTGCAAAAAGATACAGATGAAAAATGTTGTTTTTCTTATTATTACCTTAATATTAAATTGAGCTCCATTAGAGGTATTAGTTATTGTAATTTCTTTTGCATACATTCTATAAATATATAGAAATAAACTTGTTCATACAAAAATCTAAAGTGTTAAACATTAGAGAAAAGGGAAAAAGAAAAAGCAAATTTGCAAAAAAAAATTAAGACTGAATACCTTCTCACCTAGGGGTAAAGCAAAAATATTAGGAAGCGGACGACTTAAATAAAACATAAAATGTGACTGTGTTACTGTAACAGCAATAAACCATTGGACCCATTGTGTACCAAAAAATTTTTGAAGGGATGAAATTAGGACTCTAAATGCACCAATGACAGAAATACCTAAGGCGGCTCTAACTGAAAATAAACATCTTATTTAGGAATTTTGTACAACAACTTGAACATTACCCAAGTATTGAGCCCAAAATTTATTTAATTGGAAATATTGAATTAAAGCTGCAATGGGAGACACTAGAATAGAAATAAAAATTGGTCCTATAAATGACCGAGGTACAACACCAGGAAATTCATTGTGATCATACTAAAAAAAGAGCGTTCTAGTTTTCTACATTTAACAGAAATAGAATAAATCATTTTTATACCTGCGATAAGTTGGTTCGGAAGTATAAAATGTCGTGAATTGCTTGAAGATTGAAACTTTCTTCGACTTTTGTAAAGGGACAAAATATCAAATGTGCAGCTGCGACGATCACCATTATTTGTGGCATTTTAGTTAATTTACTTAGAACTATTTCCTTTTATTTTGAACAAAAGCCGAAAATAGATTTCAACTAACCTAAAAATATTTCAAGTTTTCTAAACTGACGTTTATGTGACGTAACGTGTAATTAATATTACGAAACTAATATACAATACCCACAGATGTAAAGCAGTGACGGCGCTACAGTTTAGAAAAAGGGTTACCATAAATTTAAATACAGAATACAAGTTTGAGTTAACGCTTTCTATTTTATTACTGCATTAGATTAAGTATAACAATTCAAAAATTAATAATTTAAAACTGGGTATAAAAGGTTATGGACGCAAAGAATTGTTTCCTTTTTGATCCTCGATTATAACAGTGTTCTAAAATAAATGTGAATTAAAAGAAACAATGATTTAATGTATTAGCATCTAGTTTACCATCCACTCCCAAAATGCAGCTTCTTTTTTCAGCCACTGGTCGTGGTTATCTAACATTTGGATGATTTCTTTTGTGTTATTTAAAAATAACCTTGCATATTCCATATCATTTAGCGCTCTTAACTGAGATAAACACAAATTGAAATTAAAAGTACTAATTTTATCCAGCTGAAATATTTTTCTTAATAAATTATTTAATAGATGAATTGACATTAAAAATCTAAGAATAAAACACACGTATAAATGCAAAAGAGAAACGTTTAAAAAGACCTTAAAAAGAGAGCGAATTGGCTCTGCTTTTAGTTTTTCTTAATTTTTGAAAATAATCAGCAGCCAGAGTTGCAGTACCCAATTTGTATGCTTTCTCTTTCCACGTTAATAGTGCTTCTTTCGTAGCGATCTATGCTTTAAGTCTATATTGTATTTACCTTTTCTAAAACATTATTTATAGAAAGTTCGTACTCCTTGGCAACTGTTTTGTTGTAATTTGCTTTTCCCTTAATCCACTCTATACTGTTGGCGAGGTCGTTTTCATCTTTCAAAGCATTCAGAGAAAAATTAATGTCATTTTTGGAGTCACGTAACGTCGAATCAATATGAAACAGACTTTTTTGGCATTTCTTTTTAACAATCCTATCAAGTTCTCCCTTTGATATAATGAAAGCTAAAGCAAATAAAAGTTCTCTAGCATTAGTAGTGTTTAAATCAAGATCATAAAATTTTGATCTAGTGTAACCAAGTTTGTTTAAAAAATCTTTGATTTTATTAGTTTCGTTATCAAATTCACAATTTCCAAGAGCAGATAGGACGTTCCAGAACTGTTCAATCTTTTATAAATATCATGTACATAAAAATAATGTTGTTAGATTTTATTCTATTGTTTTATGCAACTATTTACACTTTTTTCTTCACATTTATTGAATTTAGCTTGGCGAAATGTTTCAGATTTAAGTTCCAGATCATACAGAAAATTCAAATGTTTACAAAGCACTGCAACAGTATGTTTGACGATTGCCATTTAACGTAGAACCGTTGCTCGATTAAAATAAATAACTACAAGAAATGAAAATTTATAGTATTTACTTGATTCCTCATTATAGTTCAATAAAATTAAATTGTCAATATAATTAATTAACAGTACCAATTCCAAAAACAAATACAGTTAACATTGAAATATACGACTTTTTATTGCAGCTCTAACAAAATTCAAAAAGTATATTACAAATTCCTATTCTACATACAATTTATTCACAATTCATTCAAAGTTACTATTCAATAAAAAATTATGGCAATACCTTAGGACAATTCTAACTGCAAATATAAAAATGATTCAACTACGTTTTTCAAGTATTATAAAAAATATACCGTGAGAACGCTGATAGGAAATGGCCATGCTATTTATTAGGGACATTTTTTTATGGTAAAAAGCTTTCTAGGTACGGATGTAATACAAAAAACTGTGATAGGTTTTTTACTCACAACGGTTTGAAGAGCAGCTGAACGGTTGATGTTAGTTAACTTTATCGTTTCTGAAGTTCAGAATCAACTTGCAGTTTTATTAACGGTTTTTTTTCATTTAAACGTCATTTATATGTCTAAACAGTAGACACCTAGTCAAATAAATGCTAACAAAATTTTTATCAAAGACGTCCATGTATAAAACACTTGACACTGCTTTTACATCTGCTTTTGTAAATTTAATGAAGTGAAAAATGCAGATACAATATTTTTGATAAATTAATTATTTTTTGTTTAAATGTTTATTAATTCCAACAATGCACTTAATGCTATGTTTGTAAAATAACGCGCTATAAGAACCATTTATAAATATAACAGAATTGTCTCTATGCTTCATCTTTTTTTTTTTAAGGGGAAACTCAAAGCTTAATATTCTACTAAAATTATTATTTAATTTCCTAAAGTACCTTTAAAACAACCGTACCGTAATTGGTTCAACATTTGCAGATCTTTCTCATTGTAATACGACCAAACTCACCACTGCTTTGAAGTTTAATTTTTTACCGAGCAGATATAAAACCGATTTCTATAATCGAGCTTTGTATTTCTACTTTTATCATTTACATAAATTACCAATTTTCGCGAATTTACTTCTATGTCCAAGACATTTTAACTGCAAAAACTAATAAACACTTTTCTCATATTTATGCAGACGATAACGTTTGTTTGATGTTTAAAAGTCAGTTCTTTGTGCGAATTATATTATTCAAAAATATCACATCTCGCAAATGATATGCTGTTTTACATCGTGTGACGTGTAAGTATATGTAGGTAGGTACCCTAATAAAGGTAGGGGTGTATAAGAGACCTATTTGCTAAGTCTCACATCTAACTCATCTACGTGTTTCTATTATACGAGTGGTCATTATCAGTCTCTCGTCTACTTATTTTGTGTTTATCATCGTGATAATATGACCAGAAAAAGTGTTTATCAATTTTTTACAGACCACAAAAATATACAGGGTGGATTACAAAAAACGCCCCAAGCCATAACTCCTTTATTTTTAATGATATGACTATATATCTTGAGACAAAGTTGCATAGTTGATTGTCATCTATATTTTGGGATAGATACTCAATCAATGCTGCTTCCTGTTTCACCGGAAGTGACATCAACTTGAGTTTTTTAAATGGAACACCCTGTTTATTTTACTATTTCTTGAATACCTTTCGTTAAATTACGTTTCAAAAAGCTCAACAATATCATATGCCAAAAATCAATGCTCAGTAAAATATTCGTCAATTAATGTAATGTCTAATAAAAACACTCAGTGAAACATTAAAACAAAGTACCTACCTACCTAGGCAGTGGAAAACATTAATTCAAACAGTGTTAACAAATGTCAATAGTTCGTTATAGAAACACTAGGAGAAAATACGAACTGTTGACATTTGTAACACTGTTTGAATTACTGTTTTCCACTGCCTAGGTAGGTAGGTACTTTGTTTTAATGTTTGACTGGAATATTATCCTGGTGAGCTTTTTGAAATGTAATTTAACGAGTGATATTCAATGAATAATAAAATGTACAGGGTGTTCCATTTAAAAAACTCAAGNAAGAACCTCACTCACATCTTTTGGGATATAGAAACCAATTTTCTGTTCTTAAAATTTAGGGAGCTAACGGTTCTTCTTGCCCTAAAATATGATCAGTGAGTATTAAAAACTCTGCTTCTTATTTAACCTGTTGTGTTTTCTGAAAAGGGGGATATGTCAGTACTGTTAAGAAATCTACGCACTATTCCGCATGTATCAAGGATTACCGATTTCTGTAGACTTATGTACGTAAACTTAGGCAGTTTCAACTCGGCTAGGCTAGCGTGTAATGTTTTAGGTATAACGCCTAATGATTATTATTATTATTATTATTATTAATAATACTTTTTACTTTAACCGTTTTAAGGGATGTTATTTGAGTAATGTCAGTTCCATTTCTTTTTTGTAAACGAGTCATAGTGGCACTATTAAATCTTATGAAGTATGTAAATAGTTGTAGAGTGTTATGTATTATAGTTGAATCATATCATATAAGAAATTTTTGCTGCTATTACCCGCCGCTTCGTTTCGTGCAGGTTTTATATATATTTCTTTTTGACTGAATTAAGGGATTCAATCATTATTTATAGTTAGTTCTTTCACAACAAATAAAATCCATTGCATTGACTGAATATTAATTAAGGATCAATAGATGTTAGAAACCTTGGCATTGCTCCTTTTAAAACAGCCTTATCAATGTCGGTGTTAAGTGTTAACAATTCGAGAACGAAGTGCACAAGAACACGTTAAAGAGTATATAATATGTAAAAACGAAAGATAAATAAATTATTTGTTTTACAATTAACAAATAATGGATCTTCAAATGATGTTATTTGTTCGAAAAACCGATTAAAAATTGTTTCCAGCTGTTTCGATTTTGAAAGTCGAAAAATAAATGCAAAAAAAATTTCGTAATGAAAAAGACTTACCTGAATTCCAAAACAGTTGCTTAAGTATCATTGAAACTAAAAGATCGATAACATCATCATTTGAAGAGTTCTGCAATAACGCGCTTCACTGTTCCTGTTTGTTCAACGTTTGAAAATGCGGCCTTATAATATCGTTATCATTAAAACAGCTTAAAATCCTACACCTTCAACAACAAAACAGTACATAAACTTATTAGTTCACTTTTGCATACGGGAATGGCTCGGAGTCATTTCGATCAACTAACCTTTTTACACGTACCACTCTTTGATATCTTTACTGTCTCTCTTTTTGTTCGACTTTTGCATCTGTCCTCTGGTCTCCCCATTCCTGAGGGCACCGTTCAACTGGTAGGGCGTTTGTTCGTTGGCGCTTCCGTTGTTTCCGAGCAGGGCTGTGCTGGGCCCGTGCTGGTAGCCCCCTTTACCGTCGTCCACTTTGTATGACCTGTCGCCACGCGATTTGAATTTAAGAATCACGAGTATAATGAGGATGACAGCTATGAGAGCTCCGGCGATGATGCCAATGATGAGAGCCACCGCTTCCGACATTTCCGAATGGACTCTTTCCGTTGGCTTCTTCCTCGGAGGCTTTGTGGTGACGAAGGGAAACTCGTCGTGTCTTGTGGGGGGAGTGTCTGGAATTTTGTGCGTCATGGTGGTAGTTGTAGTGGTCTGATCGGATGATGTGGAGGAACTCGTGGTGATACTGCTGCTTGAGCCGTCTGGATAAGCTGTGTCGGCGTCTGTGCTGATTGTGCTGTGACTTTCGGTTTTGCGGGTATTTTCCGAGGAACTTGAAACTCCGGTACTTCCCCCCTCGGAAGTATAAGTTGACGAGCCGTCTGTTCCTTGATGAGTCGAGGTCTCCGTAACGTTTAAACCAGATACTTCGGCTAGACAAACATATCAATAAACATCTTAACAATTGCATTAATGCGTTTTAGAAAATACTACAAATGGCGCAGCAAACGCCATCTGTAGCACGATGCTACATTTTAGGATTACGTATGCTCCAACAAGGTCCACTTGTGTGGATATTTATTTGCTGAAAAGGAATCCCGGCGTAGTCCCAGTGGACTTTGTTGGAGCATACGTAATCCTAAAATGTAGCATCGTGCTACAGATGGCGTTTACTGCGCCATTTGTAGTATTTTCTAAAACGCACTGTTAAGACAGCAGGTAAAAGTAGGTCTGTGTTCTGTCGGAGCGGCCTGCGACGCGCCGATGAGATCCAAAAAGATCGAAATCGCGATCCGCGTCCGGCAGTTTCGACAGAATACAGACCACTTCGAATTATTTTAATTGAATTAAAATTTCTTCTCACCGGATGTTCCTTTAGATGAAGTACTTGGGGGCTCTTCTGTTATTTCTCCTGAAGCTGATCCGCACTCTTCGTCGTCACAGGGTTCTGGCTCATTAGGATTTGGAGGGAGCTTAGTGGTAGGAGGAGGTTTAGTAGGCGGAATAAACACCGGGGTTATCAAGTCGTCGGTTCCACCGCTGTCCGGCAGTGGTGGACACTCATCCTCGTCATCCCCGTTGTTACATCCCGAACCAGAACCGCTTAAGACCAAGTCATCCATTACACCGGAAAATCCAGAGGCAGGAGTCTGTCGAAAATAAAACATTAAAAATGTTCAATAATCAATAACGTCTCTGTACAGATTGACCAGTAGTTTTGTTGAAATAAATTGCATTATAATCATGTACCTGTTGCATTTTGTGAAGGTCATTGGTATCTATATGTCTCTCTAGGATATTGGAAATGAGTTGAACGTCACCTCTTGTGAAAGTGTGCACGTCTTTAGCGGCAGCCAAGTCTAAGATTCGAATACCGTTCACTACCACTCCAGCAATAATTCCCGTGAAGGGTCTCTCGATGCGTGACTTCCCAGGACTCCATTTACCGCCGATTTGAATCTGTGATTGACTATTAAAAACTTGCAATTGATCACCTAAAATTAATATTTAATTTTGAGCGATGATCTCTCGTACAATTTCGGCAATCAAGTTTATGAACTCACCCGAAGGAGCTACGTACTGTACGTTGTAATCGTCGACTTGGAGAGTGGCATTCGATCCGAAACGTCTAAATTTAACTACGTGATATGCATTGTCGTTAACCTTAAACGAAATTTCTCCTACGGGGTGGTCATGAGTACCTAAGTTGTATACCATAAAGACGTTTCCGTCAACCTATTTTCAAATGAAATATTATTTTCTACTAAATTAAAGAATAAAAATAAAAAAGATTTTCTTACAATTTCCAGTTCTATGTAGTCCGTAGAGGTTCCACTAACCAATCGCAGCAAAACCGCGTCGGATTTTGATGTGATAAAACCCAAAGCAATGGCGTCATCTTGCATTTCCGGACGACGATCTTCCGGAAAAGTGTACGTTATTATACCCCTATTGGGCCCAAATTCGTAGGCTATCGATTCTGTGAATATATGCAAACTGTATCTATTGCTGTTCATTTGTAATAACGTAAAACTTACCATCAGAACAGTTAGGACCTGTAAACGAAGTCATATCACAATCGCACGTGTACGATGGCCACTGCTGAACGCAAACCCCTCCGTTTGCGCAAAAGTTACGATCACATTTCGAAGATTGACCTGGCAAAACGGAACACATTGTTCACGTGTATATATCATAACATTGTAAAATAACAATTAACAGTACAATCAATTTGAAACGAGTGTATGTGTTTATATAATCGATTTCATGAAAACAGTTTCAAGGATTTCGACAAAATTCACAAGATGGAACTACTCTAGCTTCGGGAAAAATCGGAGAGCCTGACTTTTAATAGAAAGAATGAAAGAAGTTCTGCCAACGTAATAACTTATACTTTAATAACAACAAATTCACAGAAAAAAGTTATTTGAATCGAAAATTCTATTTATATTGAAACTAGACTTATGTGTGACAAGAAGGGACCACTTACTTTCACAGCCAGCAGTAACTTCTGAACTGTGTATCACCGCATCCTCCATAATGTTAGGCGATTCACCATTCAAATCTAAACCTGCGATGCATCCTTCAAACCCTAATTTTGATTTTACGTCACCTTGAGGGAGTTGAGAATAGAGATCCCTGTGCACACCTCCAACGTACAGTATTCCATCTAACTCGAGATGACCCGTGCCTTGATTGGCTGCTACCTGTTGTTTATTTGAAGCAATAAAAATATTATTACCTACTAACTTCCAAAATTTATAAGGAAAAGAATACCAGTCCTGTTGAATTCTGGATTTTTTGAAGTGAAACTTCTTTACGCACGGTAGGGTAAGTTCGTTTCATGCGAGTTGCTATGTAACGAAATCTTGCAACGCATTTCCCCCGCTGTCTGTCCCTATGTATGCTTAGATCTTTAAAAATACGCAACGGATTTTAATGTGTTTTTTTTAATAGATATAGTAATTCAAGAGGAAGGTTTTTATATATAACACATGCATAATATATTAGAGAAACACTGATACTTTTAGAGGTTTGTAATGTGATGTAAATAAACACATTTTTTTGCGCTTACATTGCAAACGCTGGCTGAACCCTACGAGATAGATCAAAATAATATATTACAGTATTGTACACCTTAAAAAGGTCTACAAAAAAGTCCGGGATGGTATATGTCTATCTCTTAGGGATAACCCACAATAACAATTTTTTATCCTTTACTTTTTACGAGAAATATTTACGAAGCGATTATAAGCAATACAGTATTAATCCTTATCCAATTAAGTACTATTAAATACATTGTGCATTTAATAGAGAACAATATGGCCCTTTACAGCATGTAATTTAAATGAATTTCGAACATATTACAGACTTAAAATGCAGGGACATAGCGGTTGCGGCGATACCGGCCGATTTGTATTGTCAACTGACAAAAAAGCTGTGATTATTGTATATGAAGACATTCTATAGTATATTTACTATCAGCATTGCACCCGTGCGAAGCATAGTGTACAAATAATACCATTAAACCAATTCCCTAACCCCTATCTCGGTATGTTTGTGTGTTTGAAGAAGTTTCACTTCCGTAGCGTGTTGTATAATTACACGTTGGATTTTTTTTGTGAATAAAATATTACTGGCTTACCACAACATCGTCGTCTACCATGAGAGTGTGCTGTTTAAGAGAAGGCCTCCTAATACCAACGGTGTGCCAATGATTGTCGTTAAGAGGAGTTTTAGAGGCATCTTTCAGTTTAATTGCTCCTTCGCCGACATTCAGTACGTAGTGGATATGTCCGTTAACTAGCTCTATAGCTATAAAGTCGTCTTTCTTTCCACCGTTGAACAGAATCAATCCATTTGCATGTTTTGTTTTAAAAAGGAAATCAACGTGAATACTGGAGTATGCTCGCAGCATGGGCAGTCCTGAAGGACCAGAAAATCTGACCGTTAGTAGAGCGAAGAAAAGCTATTGAGACACTCTATCCATAGATCGATAGAGTATGTGCTGACTAACTTTAGAAACTTTCAAATGAAAACTTAATCACATATTCCCAAAACAATTCTTCTGTTTCCTATTTGTTTTTCAATTTTAAAACTTTGTCAGGTTGCTATTGGTTAGAATTGATTTATTTACGAAATATTTTAGGTACTAGAAGTTTCACTGGCTTGCAGACTATTGAAGAAAAATGTTTTATCTTTATGATAAATTTTTCGGTAAATCAAAATTCAAGCTAGAAATTATCGCAAAATAGATAATTATAATTTACTATGTACATTGTACATCTATATAGAAAANACTAGAATAGAAATAAAAATTGGTCCTATAAATGACCGAGGTACAACACCAGGAAATTCATTGTGATCATACTAAAAAAAGAGCGTTCTAGTTTTCTACATTTAACAGAAATAGAATAAATCATTTTTATACCTGCGATAAGTTGGTTCGGAAGTATAAAATGTCGTGAATTGCTTGAAGATTGAAACTTTCTTCGACTTTTGTAAAGGGACAAAATATCAAATGTGCAGCTGCGACGATCACCATTATTTGTGGCATTTTAGTTAATTTACTTAGAACTATTTCCTTTTATTTTGAACAAAAGCCGAAAATAGATTTCAACTAACCTAAAAATATTTCAAGTTTTCTAAACTGACGTTTATGTGACGTAACGTGTAATTAATATTACGAAACTAATATACAATACCCACAGATGTAAAGCAGTGACGGCGCTACAGTTTAGAAAAAGGGTTACCATAAATTTAAATACAGAATACAAGTTTGAGTTAACGCTTTCTATTTTATTACTGCATTAGATTAAGTATAACAATTCAAAAATTAATAATTTAAAACTGGGTATAAAAGGTTATGGACGCAAAGAATTGTTTCCTTTTTGATCCTCGATTATAACAGTGTTCTAAAATAAATGTGAATTAAAAGAAACAATGATTTAATGTATTAGCATCTAGTTTACCATCCACTCCCAAAATGCAGCTTCTTTTTTCAGCCACTGGTCGTGGTTATCTAACATTTGGATGATTTCTTTTGTGTTATTTAAAAATAACCTTGCATATTCCATATCATTTAGCGCTCTTAACTGAGATAAACACAAATTGAAATTAAAAGTACTAATTTTATCCAGCTGAAATATTTTTCTTAATAAATTATTTAATAGATGAATTGACATTAAAAATCTAAGAATAAAACACACGTATAAATGCAAAAGAGAAACGTTTAAAAAGACCTTAAAAAGAGAGCGAATTGGCTCTGCTTTTAGTTTTTCTTAATTTTTGAAAATAATCAGCAGCCAGAGTTGCAGTACCCAATTTGTATGCTTTCTCTTTCCACGTTAATAGTGCTTCTTTCGTAGCGATCTATGCTTTAAGTCTATATTGTATTTACCTTTTCTAAAACATTATTTATAGAAAGTTCGTACTCCTTGGCAACTGTTTTGTTGTAATTTGCTTTTCCCTTAATCCACTCTATACTGTTGGCGAGGTCGTTTTCATCTTTCAAAGCATTCAGAGAAAAATTAATGTCATTTTTGGAGTCACGTAACGTCGAATCAATATGAAACAGACTTTTTTGGCATTTCTTTTTAACAATCCTATCAAGTTCTCCCTTTGATATAATGAAAGCTAAAGCAAATAAAAGTTCTCTAGCATTAGTAGTGTTTAAATCAAGATCATAAAATTTTGATCTAGTGTAACCAAGTTTGTTTAAAAAATCTTTGATTTTATTAGTTTCGTTATCAAATTCACAATTTCCAAGAGCAGATAGGACGTTCCAGAACTGTTCAATCTTTTATAAATATCATGTACATAAAAATAATGTTGTTAGATTTTATTCTATTGTTTTATGCAACTATTTACACTTTTTTCTTCACATTTATTGAATTTAGCTTGGCGAAATGTTTCAGATTTAAGTTCCAGATCATACAGAAAATTCAAATGTTTACAAAGCACTGCAACAGTATGTTTGACGATTGCCATTTAACGTAGAACCGTTGCTCGATTAAAATAAATAACTACAAGAAATGAAAATTTATAGTATTTACTTGATTCCTCATTATAGTTCAATAAAATTAAATTGTCAATATAATTAATTAACAGTACCAATTCCAAAAACAAATACAGTTAACATTGAAATATACGACTTTTTATTGCAGCTCTAACAAAATTCAAAAAGTATATTACAAATTCCTATTCTACATACAATTTATTCACAATTCATTCAAAGTTACTATTCAATAAAAAATTATGGCAATACCTTAGGACAATTCTAACTGCAAATATAAAAATGATTCAACTACGTTTTTCAAGTATTATAAAAAATATACCGTGAGAACGCTGATAGGAAATGGCCATGCTATTTATTAGGGACATTTTTTTATGGTAAAAAGCTTTCTAGGTACGGATGTAATACAAAAAACTGTGATAGGTTTTTTACTCACAACGGTTTGAAGAGCAGCTGAACGGTTGATGTTAGTTAACTTTATCGTTTCTGAAGTTCAGAATCAACTTGCAGTTTTATTAACGGTTTTTTTTCATTTAAACGTCATTTATATGTCTAAACAGTAGACACCTAGTCAAATAAATGCTAACAAAATTTTTATCAAAGACGTCCATGTATAAAACACTTGACACTGCTTTTACATCTGCTTTTGTAAATTTAATGAAGTGAAAAATGCAGATACAATATTTTTGATAAATTAATTATTTTTTGTTTAAATGTTTATTAATTCCAACGATTGTAATAGAATCCATGACAGATTTAAAGAAATTTATTTCTAAACTGACCATTTAATGACTTGCCTATCTTTGTTGGGGGCTTTTTGAAGAGATGACTAGATATTTTTAAAATATCTTCAATCCCACTTTCTTGAAACATCTTGATAATCACCATCGGGAGCATCATAATCTGCTATTGGAGGAGTTTCAGATGGACCTTGAAGTTTAATAGGAAGTAACATAGGCTCTACCTAGAAAACCAAAATAAATATAAATTTTATATACTTAAATTATTTTTTATAGTGATTAGCTGTTTTCATACTTGTATAGCTTCTTGATACAGATCTTCAGATTCATTTTTCAATTCATTAAGTGCTTTTTGTTGGGAATACATTATTCTATCAATCATCTGAACGTCATTTAAATGCTGCTGTTGTTTGTAGCAACTCCATGCTTGAAACAATGCAGCTCTACTCTCTAGTACTTCTTCAGTAAGTTGTATAGTTCTTGCTCTTTTCCTGTAATACTGTAAATTATCATGCTTTTTAATAACTAAGGTAGTATAATGATACCTCTGCTCATCAATAAGGTATAATGGTACTTCACATTCATCTATTGGTTTTAGCTGCCTTGCATTCTTTTCTAATCTACGAATTTGTTTTTCTATTTTCTTTTTCTTTCTTTCTTCCCTTGCTCTTATTATAGCGGGATCCATTTTCTTCTTCTTTTTGAGTGGTTCAGCCCTAAAACATTAAATAAAAAATACAAACGTAAATAATCATTTCCAGAATACAAACATGAGACAAGGACTAAATTTGAAAAACTGAATTGAGGTAGTTGAAATACTTCTGAGAGGCATTGAAATCGTCTGCAAATATATCCTGAAAAGAAAAAATATTCAGTCTATTCAAATAAATGTATGTGTAATGTAAATTTTTGTACTTGCTAAATGAATTCATTATATTTACAAGGGACATTATTAAAAAACACGAAGTTGGTTACTAAAAATATTAAACGTTGAGAATTTGTTCAAATGAAAAC